>NW_024524267.1:0-166616 GCF_017590135.1 Pyrgilauda ruficollis
CAATCTAGGTGGTCCAGTCTGGATTGCTGAACTGGCCTTTCCAGCATCACACATCTGTGTACTTCAAATTGCTTTACTGGGTCTTCCTCAGCTGTGTCCATTCTCTGGGATGCTTCACTCCCCAGGACATCAGCAGGAATCCATCAGATCACGAGGCCATACATTCACAGCCTTAATGGTCTGAGTTTAGTGCACAATCAAGCATCGAAGAAGCAAAGTGAATATAATTCAAGCTTCTTTTTTTCTTTTTTACTTTTTCTTTTCTTTTTTTTTTTTTTTAATTGTTTAAACATTTTATTTTAATGGCCCCTGGTATGCTGAATAGCACAAAGAACATCATGTGATGAATTCTGTTTGATAATCAATGGATGCTCTGGTGAACTTATTACATGAAATCACAACAGACAACCTGACCTTCAATGCATATCCTTCCTTTTTAAAGAATTCTGCCTTCTGGGCTGGCATTCTCCTTTTATGTGCTTCATTCTCCAGGGGACTGGGAGATTGAATTTAATAGTTAGCTGAGCAAGGATGAGCTGAACTCCACTCATGTTAACTTAATCATTCTTCTCAATGAGAAAACTTATTTTGGGAGTGTTTATGCACCTTATTTAGCCCAGTAACTGTAAATATAATATGCAAAAAAGGGATTGTTTTGAAACCCCTTACTGATCACATATAATTTTATTTAATATAGAAGTCCCTGGTTAAGGATTTGCAGTCTTAGATGAGTTGAGATTTTGAACCACTTGGAATCATACAAGACAAATTTAAGATTGCTCATGTAATAGATAAATCTGTATTTTAATTGGCATAATTTTAAATGTCAAATGTATCAGGAATGTATCTTTATGTGATACATTCCTGATAGTTACATATATTTAATTGGAATGAAGCATAGGATTTAATGCTGAATTCTTTGTGCAAATTCTGCTGGCCCAGGCTGTGATATCATCATGAAGGACATGCTAGGACATAGCACGAGCAGTTGGCATCCTTTAGTGTAAACCCAAGCCACAGTGATTAAATTCCACCAGAGCTAACAGGAACACAATTAACAGGTACTGTGGAGACAGAAAACCCCAGGAACTCAGAACTGAACTAGGGGTGGAAGTGTGTGGCCCTGCTGAACTGAGGCCTTAAGCACACCCTTTTCCTTCCCTGTTTCTCAGCCAGTCCTCTGACCAGTGCCTGTCTGACTCCAGTGAGGGCATTTAAATCACTCTTCAAATGCACAAGTTTCTCACTTTTCATCTTACTGTTCTCTCCCCCATCCTGCTGAGGGGGAGGGTGTAACTGCTCCTGTGGTACTCAGTTCCTGACTGGGAGGCAACACTCCACACCAGTAAGGGGACAAAAGGAGAGACGTGTGTGCATGGCAGGCACTGAGACAGAGAGAAAAAGGTGTGAAAGCAGAGCAACAGTTTGGGGTCATCCTTTTTGGTGATAACAAACCATTCCATAATTTAACTACATTATCTGACCACATACTTGTGAGAAGACCAAGCAAAGACCAGGAAGCAGCTGTAAAACAAAGCAAATATTCCTACAGCTTTGGCCAATAAGAACAAAAAAGTTTAAGTTGAAGGTCAGAGATACCCAGTGCCCATGACTTCCTACACCAGGACAGGGAACATGGCCAGCACCAGCATTGCATTAAATCTCTGCCCGTGCCTTAGGTGTCAGGTAAACCTGAATGAATAAATACATAATGTTCAGGTGATTGTGTCTGAAGATATACACAGTGCTCCCGAGGCATGGAGCCTCAGAGAGTTTCTATGAAGGAGAAGCAGGAATGAAGTTTCCTTTCCTACAGGCTTTAAATGAGCCCAGGTTATTTCCCAAGTCAAGCTGTATCAGTGAGTGACACTTCCTGAACTGCAATTTTTGCAACCTCAAAGAAGGCCTGGTTAAAGCAGCAGTTACCCATTTACGTAACCTTTACTGCTGGTAATTGAGAGTGTGCATTTCTCAGACAGTTTGGAATCAGAATTAGGCAGAGGGACCTTTAAAAGAAAACATGTAAAAAGCTTCATTCTGAGTCTGATTAGAGCTAAGGTCAATCTTCTTTAGCTCATCTCATTAGTGCTCTCTGGCAGCAAAACTTACTTCAAGACTCAAATATTTAATTCTTGGATATTTGTTTTGAATGGACAGCTAATAGGGGAGCTAATAGGGGAGATGTATCAAGATGTAAAAAGTCACTTAAGCTAATTATTGTGCAAATAACATGTGTAATTTTACATAATTTTCCCTCATCCTGTAATGGACATAATCCATTCACATACCCATGTAATGGCTATCCATATAATGGATCTAACCCTGCATGAAGTCAATCCCTTTTTTTGAGTAGCCTCTGTGTCTTTCACTCTACTGGGAGTCGATGCATTACATTGAGGCTTCATGAATATCCTGTTCCCAAATGAGGAACATCTGAAATTCATTGGGAAAAATAAATAGGAAAGTAAATCCAGGTAAACACTCTCAGTTTGATAAAGGTGGTGGAGTTTGCATTCAGGATCACCACACATATACAATGACAAGTTTGACTGAAATCCTGTGAAATCTTACTTCATGAGTGGCTGTGTTATTGTAGCTACACAACAGAAATAAATTCAGAAGCAATTCATATTCTATAAGAATATAGGGAGATAAAATGTATTTCCCTTCCTGAGTGTACCTAGAATATGTAATAGGATATAGATCTGAGTAGTCATTTATTTCCTGTCTTTCTTTCTTTATGTCCTTGCAGGTGCTAAATTACTTAAGCATCTTAAATAATTGCAGACAAAAATTTCTACACCAGAGCGAGGAACCAGGAGCAATTGCTTGTCTTGGAGTCAATTCCAAACCTCCCAACAGCATGCTCAGGATCTGGAACTCAGTACGTCCAGGCTATTTTAAAAATAAGTCCCTTTCGTATCATCCCCTCCCATCCTCAGCCAAAACTGCATTTCCTTCCACAGGTATGTAAAGCCTTGGACCCTTCCTAGGTGAGACGTCAATGTTGTTCTTGAAAATTTGAAACAAAAATCAGGTGGTTGGGATAAACCTCAATCCTAAAGTCACTTGAGGGTTTCCCAGTCTTCATATGACATTTTTCATTATGTTTATTGAATAAGTTTCAAGACAGAGATGAGTTTTTTTCCTCTTTCTTTTTTTTTTTTTTGAAAATACAGTAGTTTCAGCAATTAGATAGAAACAGTTTGTAAATGGCTTGTAATGAAAACTCTGAGTTAAAACTTAGAATCTTTTAAACTGATGTTTAACAAGCATTAGAATGAAAGGCTTCTGAGGGAATGAGGCTGCTGCTGCCATGAAAGAGCAGACACCCAGCCTGTTCCAGGTGCTTTAAACCATGTTCTCCTCACAAAGACTCCTCACAGGACTGTGAGGAGCTGCTGATAGGACAGATTTTTCTTAGGATTAGGCAGAGCAGATGTAACAGGACACAATTCAGCACTTTCTATACAAAAAAATGTCTTTGCATTAAAGCTACAACCTTTCAAAATCTCATCTTAACATCTCGTTTCATTATTGGGCCTGCATTTCCTGTCCCTAGACATGCCAAATGACTGTTTCTAAGATGCAGATGATACAATTATATCCAAGTGAAATTAAGTTTTCCAAGCAGTCTTTTACTTGACTTTCTTATCTTTACCTTATTTCCCTTCTAACTCATTTCATGTTGTAAATTTTGATGGAGGTAGCCTCCCAAAGCAATCTCTAGCTACGGGTCACTGCTGGCTATATTTTTATATGTATTTAGAGTTTTATTAGTAATTTCAACTAATTTCCTTTATTTTGGTAGAAGGAAAATTGAAGAGAATAGTTTAGTGGATATTAAAAACTAAAACACAATGGACCCCATATATCCAATTTAAGTGCTCCAGATATGAAAAGCAGATATATAGGAAAAGAAGGAAGTGTCTTTCATAAATGCTTCATGGTTCATATATTTTATTTCTGTGATTCAGAATGCAGAAAAGCTGAATTATGGCTTGCAGAGAGGATTACCATATTGGTAAAACAGATAATTTTCCAAGGATTTTACTATGAATTCCACTAAAGTACTATCAAAGAATGGTTTGGTTTAGGAGGGACCTTAAAGTTCATCCCATTCCACCCCTGCCATGGGCAGGGACACCTTCCACTATCCCAGGCTGCTCCTAGCCCCAGTGTCCAGCCTGGCCTTGGGATCCCTGTCCAACTGCCAGGGATCCAGGGGCAGCCACAGTTGAGTAATAACTCATAAATATCAAACTATACTTAATTCAATGGAAAAGAATGCTAACATGGTCAAACTTGTAAGGAGCTGTAGTTAAAAGGGAGAAAAATCTTGAATATGTTAACCAAATGACACTCTACAGAAATGAGACATAATTGTAAAACAGGCTGAGTAGTAACTAGAAATAAATTTTTATGGATATATTTTTAATGTTTTCTAATAATTCCAAAGGAAAAAAAAAATGGATGGTGAAAAAAAATTATTAACTTAGATAAAGCATTAGATTAGAAATTGTTTTACCTCAGCAAGAAAGCACTGCTACAAGGAGTGATAACAAATTGTGTCTGTTGGGAGTTCTGAGACTGCAGAGGAGGAGAGAGCACAAAAAGGGTTTATTTGGCTTGGAGGTGGCAACAGAGCTAATTTGTGGGCAGGCTGTGACTGTGTGTGGAAGGCATTAGGAAATATCAGGGTTTGGGTTCATTGATCAGGACTGTTATCTCCACTGGAATCAGGACTGTGGGAGGAATGGTGGCTGGAGAGATGTCAGGGGTTGTTTTTCCTTCACTGTACAGGCAAGGTTTATGGTGCTTTTGCTACTTTTTTTCTAATTGTGAAATCTAAGGGGAAAAATAGAAATCAGCTGCTTGGTGATGGGTTTTCCACAAAATCCTCACATGCTTCCATAGGCACAGGTTTCATTCAACTTGTTTAGTATATTTTGAAAGAAAGAAATAATATTGTTTTTTGAATGAATTAATGAACAGTTTAAGGACAGTCTCTAAGCAACCTGCAGCCTTATGTGTCATAAGAGATGAGTGCAGAGAGTATTTTAATTTTTTTTCTGAAGGGTAAAAATATTTCTACTGAAAAGGCAAAAGTAGCTCTTTCCCTTAATTATAGTTGGAAATTAACTAGTGAAAGAAAGACTAATTCTGAAGCTACAGTTGTAAGCATGGCCATTTTAGCCATGAAGGGGGATAGAGGAGACCTTTTAATTCCATTTGGTCAGGAGGGGAGAGCAGGGTGAGAATTTTGTATCATTCAAAATGTAGTAATAGCTATAAGTATAATATATTACTGGTATGCAAATAGGTTTGATCACTTGAAAATCAAAAGCAACCTTGCTTTAAGAAGTGTTAGCATGTTTGGTTAATTTTTCAATGGCCAAAATATCCTTGTCTTTTATATCATGAATATACTCCAAGAGCATTTTGAACATAATACATTTTCAATTCTCTCAGGCTCTTCCTTTATCTTTTTTTAAAAAAACCCACTGGCATGTGAATACTGAAGTGCATGAATGCATGGGGAAAAAAAGAATAATTTGTTGTAGTTTCATTTGTAGTGGGATGTTTGTGAATGAAAATAAAAATAATAGACTAATGTATAGCATAGAAGATTTTTGCTTATATTCTCAATTTGTCTTCTATTTTTTAATTATATATTCTATTATTTTATATTCTGTATAATCTCTGTGATCTATTTTTCTATACTTATTCAGGTAACAAACAAAATACTTGTCCTGTACCTTGCTATTCATTGAAAATGGTATTCAGTTTTTGAAGTGTTTCTTAAATCATTAACTAAAACACACTGAAAAAGTGTTCAACCAGTGCAAACTGTTAGAGTGAGAATTATATGATTAAAAAGCCATTTGCTTCAGTGATTTTAAATCTAAATATAGGATTTGAAATGAAAAGAAATGACTTATTAAGTAAAAATGTGTAAAAAAAAAACTTTAGCACAACTACCTCCTGACTAGTGTTCAAGGACATCAGAAATGCTCACAGGAAAAGCCCTTCCAAGGGACTCTTGCTCTATGCTTCATGATGCCAAGATTCATTAAGTTGACTGTACATGCAAAACACAACCTCCCCTGTTGTTTGTGTAACCTCTTCCAGCACGTCCAGGCAAAGTCAACAAATGGCAACAAATCACTCCCAAATCCATCAGCACGACAGCAAAGTGCATGATCCATGTTCTGGCATTATTTATAATTTTTCCTCATGGAAACATTGTTTCTTGGTGTGGTGCACAGCAGTTAGGAGATGCAGAGGTGTGGGAAGCTGTGTGAGGGTGTACCTGGGATGTTTCCAGGGTATTATTTCACTTATATCCATTTTTATGAAGCAATAGCAAAGTTTGGGAGGGTAAAACTGGCACTGGGAATAAAATGCACTGACTACAACACATCATGAATTAGGGGAAAACCAGTTAACATGGTCCTCACACCAACACATCCCTGGCTTCTCACTGAGTTGAAAACTGCTCACCAGCTTCCTGTAATTCTTATTCCCTAGGACTGATAAAGTACAGCCTTTTACCAATGCATACAACCCCCTATGAGACTGACTTCTAATTATAGAAACTGCAAGCTGCACAAGCAGAAATGGCTGAAATGAGCTTCACATCACATCTTGCCTTAACCCTCCTAGACAAAAAAGCAATTTTGATTACTCAAAATACCTGAGAATGTTTAACTTATGCCATTATTATTGAATAAATGTATTATTAAATTGAATAAACTCCTTCTGATAAAGGGATTAGTAATACCTGCACTATTTTTCAATATTTTCCCTAGTCAGCCAGCAGCAATCTTATTTTTTTTCTGCCTTGTGGAGAAAATATTGAGTTAGTTGCTCTTCCTTCAGGATTGCTGTAGTGTTCTCTTACAAAAAAAAAAAAAAATCCTGTGTAGTTTTACTTATCCCAGAAAGTGATAATTAAAATCTGAATAAAGGTGAGTAAATGTGATTCTACATCACGTACCTCCTCAGCTGCAACATAAATTAGGAATTGCAATGACTTTTCCGTGGTTCAACCTCTAAGTGTGCAAAAATTTTGGAAATGGTGGTGAGGGATTTAATAGAAGTATATGAAACTCCCTCCTTATATATAATAAAATCATAAAATGGTCTGTGTTGGGAGAAGCTTTAAACTCATCTTGTTCTACCCCCTGCCATGGCAGGGAGGTCCTGGCTGTGCTGGAACCCCAGGGCTCTTATGTGTCTGTGATGACTCTTTCCTGTCATGGTGTGAATTGTACAATTTTGTTGCCTTTCTTTTGGGAATTTGCCACACTCTTAGATTTTGGAGATTTTTTTTTTCTTCTTTTTCTTTGCCTGCTTATACACAGAATTTACCTAAGTGTGAATTATTTCTGAGAAGCTGCTGTGATTGATCATAGTGCCAGAGTAGGAGCAGATTATCATTCCTGGATCTCAAGCTTTCCTGTTATAAATATCTTACACTAAAAGATGATTACATTCAGCTTATTTAGTGAGTCCCAATGCTACAGAAGAGATAGTACAAAAATAATAAACAAGAAAAATTCAGTGTTGCTGCAACACCAATGGGAGCCACAGTTTGAGGTAAAACATATGCTGAAGAGTCAGTACCACAATTCAGAGGAATATCTGAGATAAATGCACTTCATTCAACAGAAATTAGAGTGGTGTTTTTTAAAATGCATCTGACAGACTGTAAGAAAATGGAGAAAAAATGCATAACTCTGAATTTTAGACTATAGACAGATAATTCAATCTTCTGGATAAAGTGTATGCAACAGCTTTTGATTCCTGTGAACATCACAAATGTTGTAGATGGAGCAGTGGTTGGTACAGAGTGGTTGGTACAGAATGGGAATTCTGTACTCAAACTCCTGCAAAACAGACAAAAATGTAAGGGAGAAGGGGTTGGAAATGCTCCTTTGAGTAAAGTTTTTATTTTATATTGCAAGGGATAGAATAATGTGCTTCACTTCTGAAACCCCGGGGCTGTGTAAGGGCAGGACAGATTCATGATGCATTTTAAGCCTTCAGTCAGCTCTGTTTTGGACCCAGGCAGAGAACTCTGGATTCTGTCTGTGCTGTCTTCTGGCTTATCCTGAGTAAATCGCAAACTGCACAGCAGGAATTCTTTAATGTGCACATTGGGGAACTGATTTTGCTGCTGCAATTTCTCTTTATAAGGGATTACATGAACCTGTTTCATAGGTCATAACCTCAAACTGTACAAACTATATTAGTCTGACAGGACTCCATTAATTTGGCCAGTGATTTCCTCTGGGACAGTGTGGTAGTGGTTCAGACTGATAAATAATCAGGTTTTTCAGGAGAAATAAACAAGGCTATTTACCTGTACGCCCAGAAGAATGTAGTAGCAGGATGAAGAGGTGTAATGAAAATGTTAATATATGTATTTCTTAGTATGGTTGATAAAATGCAATATTAAAACCTATTATTAAAAGGAAGAAAGCAAAGTGTTCACTGAAGCGTCTGTGGGGTTTTTCTGATTTTATAATGAGGTGTTTCTACTGGCACCCTCACTCTGAGGAGCTCCTGAGACCCCATTCAAATTGTCTTCTTATATCCCTTTTGAAATTTCATGTTCTTTTTTATCCTGGGCTCGTAGAGGGGAGAATAAAACCATGTGTGAGAACAGAGAGGCTCTGAGAGCTCTTTGGGTTCTTCAGGTGGCTTTATCACTCCCAATCTCTTTTAATTGAACTATTTACTGTAAAGTAAACCTGTAACAAACAGGTGATCTGCCATGCATATGAAATTCATAAACAAAATATCCAGAGTCACATTTTTTCCTTACAAGATAAACTGGAGAGTGCAATCTAATAATTTCCTGGAATGTAATTAAGTGGCAAGGTATTTGCTCCCACAAGAGCTTCCCCTAAGGAGCTGAGATAACACGCTTGGTAGAATTGCTTGAAAGGTGATGAATTTGAACAAACCAGACAAAGCAGAAATAGAGAGCTAGGGAGAAGATTACGTTAATTGTACTTAGAGGGGGTTTCAAAGAGTCAAAGGCATTGAATTCAGTTGCAATAGGAGCAAATCCTACATGTGTAACAGACAAATAGACATTATTTCATCCATGAATTAAGTATTAATAAATGAACAAATATTTAATCACTGGTCAGAATGAAAAGAATGTTCTTTTATACAGATGAGGAACTTATCAAAATGAAAAAAGAAGAAATAGTTGGAGACTGTATGTTAAGCTAACATTTAAATTCTGTACTAAGTATCAGCAGCTACGTGGATGTATAATGAGGCAACAATATAAATCCAATGCCTAAATCACTGAGGTAGAAATGGGGTTGGGATATGAAAACAGCTGGGTTTTGAACAGCATACAGGAAGAGATTTATATCATAGTGCAGCATATTTATATTATAGTCCAGGACAGTTGATAAAAATATTAATATAGTTAGTAATAAATATTTTTAAATAGCTTTTTCCAATCCCATGTGTTTTTCTGCTAAATCTTTATGTCTGCACAGAACTTTCCTCATGAGGTATCACCTTTTTTAGCTGGTCACGAATGTTCCTCGAGGATTTGTTTTAGAGTGGAAGCTTCCACAATTCCTTAAATATTTTCACTCAGACTTCCTATTTTCCTTTTGCTTTCCCAGTCAGCATTTATTCTTTTTAGATGCTTCTCTTTTCCTTCTGTCCTTCTGTTTCTCTTTTACCTGTAGCTGATGTTTACGAGTGGGATAGCTTGAGTCCCACCACAACTGAGAGCTCAGCCTGAGTAGTTCTGACTTGAAAACCTGGATCTAAGGCAGCATTTCCAGCCCAGCACACAGAGGGTTTCAGCAAGAATCTCATCTGAGATAAAAGTCCTACAGATAAGCTCCAGGAAAGTGCAGCCTGATCCTCTCTGTGAGTGCAGCCTGGTCCTGCTGGAGCTCATTGGTATGGCCAGATACTGGCTTTGCTATTTAATTATTTCCTTGAGGTTTCCCAAGTTCCCTCCATTCCAGTCTGCTGTCACTTCTGATAAATGAAGACCTTGCTGGGAGTTAACTGATTGGATTAATGGTGACAGAGGGTGTTTTTTAAACACATGATATAAAATTAGATACTTTACTTGTGGATTCTTAAGTGTTGTAAGTTTAAGTGTTTTTTAAAAGTGTGAAAGTTTAGTATTCTCTTGCTTGTGTGAGGGTTTTAGATTATTTTCCTTGCTTAGTATTTTAGTTCATTTGGAGTTAGTCTCATTTGCACTAATGAAAAGCAATAATGATTTCGTTTCCATTTGGATAGCCCAATGTTTTTGACAAAATAAAATATTTCCCTGTTCAGGTACTTTTAAAGTAACACACTAACAAATATTTGTATCTTATAGAGAAAATAATTGCATTTGCTCCCCATCAAAGCATTTTCTGAGTTTCATGGATCTCAGGCATCTGCCACAGGACAATCCAATTAAGGCCCTAAACAGTGTAAGGACAATGAAGGTTGAGAAAATGATAATTTTTAAAATTTTAATTTGATAAAATCAGTATTATCCACTGACAGTAATATCCAGTCACATATGTTTTAATACAAAGAGGGTTTGTGTCATGTCCTGTGAGGCACTTGGTCAATATGGGGCTGATATCAGCTCCAGTGGCACCAAACTGGAGGGGATAGACAGAGTGACCCTTCAGTGGACCTTAGAAGGGCTGAAGGAATGGTCAGGGTGGCCTCCTGCTGCCCCTTCAACCTGAATTGTTTTATGGCCATTGATTCTGTGTACTGTAATGATCCTTTGTACAAGCTCTGAGTCTGACAGGATTTTGAGAACACCTGAGATGAGCTGACACCGTCTCTCCTCATTAAGAGATGGATGGAGTCAGCTAGTCCATTTTGGAAGTCTAATCTGAAGTGCCACTCATTTAGTCCATATATTTGTTCATTTATTTTCAATGACTTTCACTGCTTTTGGTGGCAGCTGTGAGGCCTCTAGTTTGGCTTGTAGGCTGCAAGAAGAGATAGGAATCCTCTAGAAAAGCCATGGGAAGGACTTTTGTGGCACAGGCAACAGAGTCAGATGATATTCAGATGCTTTAATACATACTGTAAACCCACCTTCCTGATTCCTGGATGTCCTGCGTCTTTCATTACTCATTTTTCACCTCCAACAACAAGTGGAGAAGAAGTTCTATGAACAGCATCCTTCAGTGCACGTTAATCAAGCAGGTCAACAAAACATGCCATGAGTCCTGGGGGGAATACTGGCACAAACATGCTGAGTGCCACAATCCTGAATGTAGATCATTCCCAGCAACTGGCTGCACAGAGTTTAATGATGGCATATACCAAGTGTATCACTTTCATGCTGTCACAGTATTAATGAAATAGATGTTCAAAGAATTCTGCTGAGGAAAAACCATCATAAATGTCAATCTAACTTTTCTTCTATGTAAGAATCACAAAGTAATTTGTCATTTAAAGGGCTTTATAAACACAAGGAAAGTTTAGGAAGCAGGAATCATAACCCACAAATTCCATGCTATTTTTTGTAATTCAGGTTATGTGTTCCAAAAGGAGAACTTTCCCAATATGACTTAGGAAAGGAATTGTGTTTCATTTCAGGACCAGATAGGTCTCTTTGATTTAACAAAAAATATCGTAAGAAATTCAAAGTCTTCTTGTTTTTGTGCAGAAGGAAAAATAACTGGGCAGATTAATTTTCATTTAGCAAGTGGCACTGAGAAGTAACCCGGCCTTTGATGTTGGTTAGCATAACAAAGGAAAAATAAAGATGAAACTTTAGATTTCTTTTGTAGCCAGATTAGAGTGTCAGGTTTGGGATAATAATCAGGAGTGATTAATAGGATCACTGTTATTTTGGAACACAGTTTGAGGTAGATGTGATCAAAAACATGACAACAGTGTCAGAATTTTTCCCTTTGGAACTCCAGGATGACGCTGTTCTCCAATCTTCCTCTGCAGTGTTGACTTTTAAGCAAAAGTAATTTCCTCATGTGAGCAGGGAGAGCTTCAAAATCTCTATTAACGGGTGGCTGTGGAAAACACAGCTTTTAAACCATGAATACAACCTTCCATCAAATATGTATTTAAAGGGGTTTGTTTTTAATTGATGGCATATCTTTTCTGTCTCTTTCCCTTGGCTCAGTAGTTTTACAAGGTCAAAGGTATGCAAAATCATCAGAGAAAAAGAAACAAATCT
Source organism: Pyrgilauda ruficollis (assembly GCF_017590135.1). Lineage (NCBI taxonomy): Eukaryota > Metazoa > Chordata > Aves > Passeriformes > Passeridae > Pyrgilauda > Pyrgilauda ruficollis. The sequence continues at coordinate 12,209 of NW_024524267.1, forward strand.
GTTTGAAACCTGTAAACTTTTCAAGTTTTGTGTCTTCCCTTCATGACTGTTACTAAATTATTTAGGAGTATTATCCTACTTTACATAGCCAGGGAGATTTTGTCCCAGGTCTAAATTAATATAAGGTTTTCAATCATTCAAACTGATTCATACGGGTCATTTTATATCAATTACTAGAAATACAAAATTATATCCATGCTTATTATATTGCTACCTGTTGAATTGAACGGTATTTTTAAAAACGGTGTTCAAAAGATAGATGAAATTATATTTAGGAAGAAAAATATTCAAAATCTACCACAGGAAGGTTATGACCTGATAAGAACAGGTCTTCCTTTTCTTCTTTGTTCAATTAAAAATCAAAGTATTCTATATAACATTACACTGTGTAAATATGATTGGATAATTAAAACAATTTTACAGTTTTTCACTTTTATTTAAAGGATGGTTATCTCTTCAGAGTAATCTCTCGGAGTGACTGTGTGCATTTTATAGCTGACATTCCGCCTTATTGTTACGTTTTTCACATTACAAGATTAATTTTCCTTTAATGATTCCCTGCATCATCTCTCAGCCAAGGAGAGCGGGATTGGCCCAGCATCATCACCTCTTCCATCACAGCCAATTTAATGGTAATGAGAGTAGCTGCTGTAGAAGGCAGGAGGTGACACAGTAACTCCTGTGCCGCAGCTGGGGAGGGAGAATAGCAACACCCAGCCTCTGCTCCTGAGAGAAAGCTGGAGAGTCCTCCCAAAATCTCCAGCGCCTCCTCTGCTGTCCTCTCCAGACATTTCCCCAGCCCCTGAGAGGCTGCAGCAGTGCAGGGATCCTTGTGAGAGGGTGAGCTGGGCTGTGAGAGGGGGATGAGGGGTTCAAAGACTGAAGATGTACTGGAAAACTGGGAGACAAAGAGGAAGAGAAATTCCCAGTGCCGCCAATAGATATGCTGTGATTTATGGCCCCTCCCAATCCCTTTCAGCTGCTCTTACCATCCTGGGACTGGAACAATGTTGTACAATCCTTCCCTCTCTTTGTCTCCCACTAAATCCTGATGACACTTCCCTGCTTCCCTATGCAATGCTACAAATTGACAATGATTTAAAGGATTGAGAGGTCCTGGATATGCTCTGGCGCATCTATTGGCCATTTTTATCTGGCCCTGATTGATATCAGGAACTTTAAGTTCTGCTTGAGCTGCAGTGAAAGCCATGGATGCAGAGGCAGAGGACAGTGTGTGTATGTGCACACAAACCCCATCTCTCTATTAATATGTCTGTTGGAACAATTTGATAAATGTTGCCAAATCTTCAAGAGATCAGGAAAATATTTTTGTGAGAGTGCACATAGAACTCTGTTACGTTACTATCCAGAAAGTTGCTGTTGCCAGGCAAAGCTCATTTGTCTTAAAAAAAACAGAGTCAGTTTGGATTTAAAATTATATGAAAACATACAGGTTATGGTAAGGAAAAATCTTTAGCTGAGCAATACCAGCTGAACAATGTATAGTGCTCATGGAAAACAAGTACCAAAGCAGGTAAATAATAGGAAAAGCTGCATGAAGTTGTGTGGGAGGGGAAGTTATCTTTGCCTTCACAATTAATTTTGCACTCTTCACTGTATATCTATTTTATCTATATTAGTGCATTGGCAAAATTGTTGATGGTGAAGTTTTCCACTTAATTTTAAATTCTGTGAAAAACACTAGTTTTGATAAGTACCACTTTTGAAAAGCTGAATACATAGGAGGGTAATTTAAATATCATCTCAATAACATAAAATTCAGGAGTATTGAATCACTGTGACCATTTCTTTGGGTTGCTCATCTCTTACAAACCAATCCTTGCTGACTTGCAAGGGTTTTATGAGCCATCTGATTAAAAGTTTGGTTATTAAAACTTTATCTTAGTAATACAAGGGATATTAAGTCCTACCCTTCCCTGCATGCTCTGAATCAGTCTCTGATTTTTGCACAAAAGCTTGATCTGAAGCTGATCAAAATAAAAATTGATAGCAAAATGTGTTGACTGCATTTAACATAACATCATATGATTAAAAAAATCTTTGGAACAATTGCATATTGTGTCTTTCCGCGAATAAGAACTCAGCAGGAACAAATAAAGGAGCAAAACTGAGGTGACCAGCAGAAGGGATGGCTTTATAACAGCTCACTGTAGCTTAGCAGGTTACACAAGATAGCAGGAAACTAAAGAAAGTAGTAACTGTTCAATTATTTAGTTAAATGACTTTGTTGTCCAATGGAAATTTGTTTTGTGTGGTGTCGAACAAAGTTTTAAACATCCAGATTCCAATTTCCTTGTGAGAATTCCCCAAATAAAGTTACACACTATCTTCAGGGCATTAGTCCTTTTGAAATGACTGATCCTGATAAATGAAAATCAGAAAAAAAAATTATTCCTCTTCTTATGCTAAAAATGCATTTCTAGTTAGCAATGAAAGAAGAAGACATAGGAATTTTTTTTCTCTTTGGATTATGCTCTATTTACTTCAAGATTATTTGTGATAAAGAATTGCAGTTCTTGATAAATAATGGTTCCAAGATGTGGCTGGGGACATTGAACATTGAATTCAGAGGGTGATTGAGATTATAGTCTCAAACCAGAAATGTAGCTCTTTCTTGTAGTACAGTAGTTTTCTTTCTGTTACAAATCTTCTTCTCTTGCATGCAAAGTTATAAAAAACAGGTGTCAGATCTTAAACTTTTTATTTTAGGTGAGATTTCGAAGTAGATTTTGAGGGATATTGAACACCCTCATTTTCAGACACAAACTAGTGCAAATTTGTGGAATACCACACTTGGCTGGAGCATGTTTTTATTCTGTTTGTATAATACTTCATGTAATAAATACATTCCATAAATCAAGCTGAAGTGATTGGTAAACTAACTGAAAAATTCTCTGTGTTGTTATTGACTAGAGCCACTGATTACTGAGGTGATGATTGATCCATCCTGAAAGCTGAAAGATCACAGAATTTGTTGCTGAAATAATATGTAGATTTTGCTCTTGTTATAATTTTTGTGTGAGTAATGAAGGAGTTAGAAAATAAAAATTCATTATCAGGCAAAAAAAGCTCACCAATAGGACACACTTTAACTAGGAAAAGCCTTACAAAATATTTTGTGTCTGCTTGACACATTTTTTAAAACTACTTACACATCTTCGACAATTCAAACATCAGACTTTCATAAGAGGGAAAAAAAGAACAATAAAAAAAGACCGAGGAGTACATGTTTTTGCTAAACTTTGATTTTTAATCCTGAACGCAGTGGGGTTAAAATGTCCCCCATCCTAAGTTTTCCTTTAAAATGCTTTAAATTATATAAATACATAATTTTTTTGTCACAAAATAACTTAGTATTTCTTGCTCCATATTGTAAATCTTTTTTGCCATCCAAAAACATGTCCAAGTATTACAAAGCCATCATTCAAGTCAATTAATACCCTCATGTTACAGCCACAGAGGGATTGTTCTTGACGTAACACAGTTTCAAACATTCATTTCACTTCCTAGAAAGAACTTTCTGATGGATTTTGAAAAAATACCCACTGAAAGTGATGAAAATTTAAATACCATTCAAACACAAATATGGGAAATGATCCAGCACTGAGATGATGTCAGAAGAGAGGAGAGGGACAATTCATCAGGAACTGCAGTGACAGGGCAAGGGGGAATGGATTCACATTGAAAGAGGGGAAATTTAGATTGGATATATGGGAGACATTGGTGGTGAGTGTGGTGAGGTGCTGGAATGAGATTCCTAGAGAAGCTGTGGCTGCTCCTAGATCCCTGGAAGTGTCAAAGGCCAGGGTGGACATTGGAGCTTGAAGCAGCCTGGGATAGTGGAAAGTGTCCCTGCCCATGATAGGAGTGGCACTGGGCTTTAAGGTCCATTCCAACCCAAACCATTCCACAATTCTATGATTTTATGTGAGACACATTTTTCTGCCATTGCTGCAGCTGACTGTTCTGTCAGAGTTTTCAGCAATAACTGATACCATGTCTACCACAGGCAGAAGCTACTTTTAGTCAATGTGAAGAACATCTTAGCACACATCTGAATTTATATCCATAAAGAAAACGTTTAATTGTCCAGTGTAAAGTTCCTGCACAACCAAGTAATTTATTCCTGCATCCAGGGGCTATTTTGTCACCTTTTTAAAAAGTCTACACATGTCCAAAAGCTCTAAAAAATTACATTCTCTCTTCCTGTTATATTCACATCTGAGACAAATATGCTTTCAAAGGGGAACTCTTTCCCAGTGAAGATCATGTAATGGTCAAAATGGTGTTAGGCAGTGGAGCCTGTGGTGGGCTCTGGGATTATTGTGGGCATGTCTGGAACCACATTTTTAAAGGAAGTAGTCATTGGAACAAATAGCTTAACAACATCTGGTGGTTCTTAGATTAAGTTAACTAAATAAAACTGAGGACCTACTGATCAAAGAAAAAGAAAAAACAATCCTCATCTGGATTTTTCCTAATAAAAACCCAGGAATTTTTGTGTCATGGCAGAGGCTTTACAGATGGAAAAAGCTGCAATTTTTCTGTTAATATAACCAAATGCCACTGATGTGTTTGTTAAGATATGAAAAATTATGCTAATGTAAAGAGTAGGCAGGTGCAGGAGCAAAATATTTTAATAACATTTATGCAGAAAACTATGTAAAACTTCCAAATTATTGCTTTTATAGCATTTCAAACACTTGTCATTTGAGATTTCTGAGTAACACCTGCTACAGGCAAAAATAAATTTGTACTTGATATGCTGAGAGGAACATTTTCAGTGGGAACAAGGGTGTAAGTCCCTTCTTCAGCACTGATAAACCACTAATATAAAAAACATGAAAAACTTCTTTCTGAGGGTAGGAAATGGGAGCTGCAGTTCATTTGCATGGAAAGGGCAGATGCAGTGAAGCAGGAGGCACTTTGGCTGGAAAAATGGCATCAGCTGGCTACCATGAGTCTTTTCCTTGGCATAAGAGGCTGTTGAAATACAACCTCAAGAGAGAGGAGACTGCTTAAGTAGGGCTTTTTCCCCTCTGGCCATGGAATCTGACGTTTGCCTGTCTTTTCTCAGTCAGTAAATCACATTGCATGGATTGAGTGGATGTATTTTCTAATTTTCCTATCATTCAACATCTACATCACATGTTATATGTGATGATTACCAAACTTTCCTTCTCAGTTAATTGTTGCTTCCAGCAACATTCATCTAAGCCAAAGTTTCTAAAAACTTAGGAGCATTTTGCCATTAGCATTTGGGGATATTTTGCTGATAATTTTTCAAGATTACTTTATCAGTGCTATATCAGCTATACAAGGGAAAATAATTCTAGCTGTGATTTATATATTATGAAATGTTCCCTAACAACTGAAATGAAAAAACACTTCTTATTGTAGCACAGTACAAGAACACAATTTACAGGATCCAATGATCAGGGCCATTGACTTGCCTGTGCTAACTAGGTCAGACCAAATCTTGATTTTAAGTGTAGTCTGCAGCAATAGTATGGGAATATCCTCTAGGTCACTTTTGGTTGCTTGAGTTTTTCCCAACAAACAATAATGTTATATTGATATCACTTCCCTTTTCTTATTGACTGCAGTGTTCCCTGTTTCTGTTTACCAGTGTAAATGCAGGAGAAATTTTAAATTTATAATTTAATTAATTAATTAATTAATCAATCAATTGCAAATGCAATAAGAGAGAAAGTCTGTTTTCTTTGGCAGTGAAAAAAATTTGAGAACCTGAATAGCCTGATGCTTGGGGAAAGGCTCAGCACAACATAAGACTGAGCTTCTTTAAGGCAGCAAAAGATACAACTTATTGAGCTGTTCAGTTTGGCATTACTGATCATATCCTGGTTTGTTTATATTGATCAATTCCATCTGGCATTATTGGTCATGTCCTTGTTTGTGTTCTATTGATCAATTAAATTTGGCATTATTGGTAATGCCCTGGTTTGTGTTCTGACCTGAGAGATGACAGAAGCTCAATGAGATGATTTTATCCTGCTCTGATATCAGTGTGCTTTACAGCTGAAATTTAGGGTATTTTTGTGGTAGTTTCTTTCAGCCTTGGGCTTTATGAAGCAGAAACTTGAAGCAAAATTCTGGGATGGAATTGGTGTTTCTGTTTTGGTCACAAGCAGCACTCACTGAAGGTATGGGGGGAGGCAGAGAATATTCCTGAAAAGCAGCCCATCCCTTTCCTTGCCATCACAAATTTTCTGGAGAAAACACTGAGTGCTGGGCTTCAGACTACAGGGGGAACAGTGAGATTGATCCCTAACTTTCATACCAAGATGGTGAAAACAAATTGTGATTACAAATCACAATAAATTAAGTCTATCTGGAAACTTATTCCTTCACTGAAAGCAGATTGCTGCTTTTCAGCACAAAATTACCACACAGTTACTTGGCACCTGACTTGTTTGTTGGTCAGGATGATGTTTGTTATGTTTACATGATATATTTTTTTACATTCTGACATTATTTGTCTGTTTTACAATATACAGTGTGATAATTTGTTTCATCAGTCCCTGGGAAATGAATAGCCAGGGGTTTCATAGTTTAACAAACATATTATCTATATTGGCTGCTGAATTATATGAACTTTTTGCAAATCTTTGTAATAAAAAAAAGAAATAAAAGACTTATAAAATTAGCTTATAATAATTCATCATAGTTTTGTGAATAACATTACTTGAGATTATTTTGTTTTCTTTTAATTTACACAGTGATAAACTTTTTAGTTAGATTTTTTTAGCCTTAGTTATCTTCCATCCTTCAGTTTTAAAACTCTTTAATTTCTCCATTCAAATAATTTTCTTAGTGTTTATCATTTATTCACAACAACTCTGCTATATTAAAATTACTATCTGAGAACAACAATACCACAGTCTTCATGATACCCTCTTTCTTATGAATATAAACTGCTTCTTGAACAAAGACACAGTTGCACTTGCAGACTGTAATATAAGTAAGGAGAATATACTGGCATGTGTTTGCAAGTCACCCAAGGAAGCAGTGGGAAAGAGGGAACTTTGAAAGTCTTGAAATTTCAATGGAAAGTGTGCCCTGCATTATTTACAAGGGCCTGGAGGGGCAGAACAAGGGGAGCAGAGCAGGGCTGGATGGGATATTGGGAATTAGGAATTGCTCCCTGGCAGGGTGGGCAGGCCCTGGCACAGGGTGCCCAGAGCAGCTGTGGCTGCCCCTGGATCCCTGGCAGTGCCCAAGGCCAGGTTGGACACTGGGGCTGGGAGCAGCCTGGGAGAGTGCAAGGTGTCCCTGCCATGGCAGGGGGGGCACTGGATGGGCTTTAAGGTCCCTCCTGAACCAAAGCAGTCTGTGACTCTTTGATTAAGGGTAAATAATCACAATCAGCTGCTTCAGTCCCACCTATCCATCACACATCTCTAACACCTATCAGTGTTTCAGCTCCATGAAAATGTGGGTTGTTTGTTGGTTTTGCTTTCATTCCAGCTTAGCCTGTGAACCCCAACTGGTTCTGCTTTTTGTTGGTCATTGTTGATCAAGCGGTGGGAAGGGAAATTTTTCAGAGAATGCAATCACTGAAATGTTCCTTTGCAACACCATGGGCTACAGCCCTCCCTGCTCCCTGTGCCATTTGGATTGTAAATAACTTTCCCAGGGAGACAGATGTGAACCCTACATTGCCCTGCTGCCAGCAGTGGTGAGCTGTGTGATCACCAGTCATGTCACCCTGCTGCTCATGCATTGCCATTCAAAGACCACAGAACAAAATAAGAACGATGCAGAATAAGTTCTGCAGCAGTTCAGCAGTTTGGCTGATTTATTCTCCAGTGTTCTGTGATATATTTGTCCTGTATTTTTATAAGGTCTGCATGTTTATGTCACATTTCTCCTTAATTTTAATTATGTGGCAAGTTGGTTCACTCATTTTTGAAATAAAAGGGCAAGGAGACCTGCTCCTTTTGGATGCCTTTATTAAGTGATCAGCTCTGGGTGGGGGCCCGAGGGGTCGCGCACACCGCCGCTGCTCCCTTCAGCGACGCAGAGGAGGAGAGAGGCAGTTTTGCTTGGCAGCAGAACTGGGGCTTCCATCCTCACGGGCGTGCCTAGGAAAGCAACTCTTGCTCTTGTCTGGGGTCCTCACCCTGGCTCAGTTCCAGTAAGGTCACGGTGACACTCAAAGCTTTGCTGGTAGAGTAGGGGATCTTCCTGCCAATAGGGCTCATTGCTTAGTTTGTTAAATTTTCAGCTCGTTCTTTGTTTCTAAGGCCCTTCGTTGGAGTTCCTAGAATGTCTCTTCATCTGCAGATTCCCCGGGGGTGTTATCCTGCGCCATCTTAGAGAGCAGGGGAAGCACTGCCCGACGGAGGCAACAGAGATATCAGTAAGGTAGGGGATTAAAAGTGTAACATTCAACAACTATTAACATTTTTTAACTGGTTACAATTTCGAATTATCATCCAACACCTCTAATTGTATCAACTTATGAACCCATTCCCAACAGTTGCAATTTCAACTTAACATTTAACACTTCTAATTGTATCAACCTCTGAACTTGTTCATAACAATTTTCCTCACTGTATGCATCTTTTGCAGATTTGGTTTACTTTTCCCTGAGATTTGAAAAGTAGAATTGATCATACATTCCAGAAAATAAAAGTAATAAAATAATTTTAGTCACTTACTAAATTTCCCGCATGAATTTCTGAATGGATATTATTTCTGGGTAATGTCACCTCCAAAATATCTTTTCCTTCCAATTCATTTAGGGTCATATATTGATAAGGAACAAATTTTTCTTTAGTAAAGCTCTCCAAAATCTGTGACCGAATAATGACTTTTTTTCTGGTTATGATGACATTTTTTAATGGGTGAGAGAATTTTTAATAAAGGTTGTGCAGAAACTAAAGAGAGACGGGCACTCAGCCAAACATAGCATTCTGGTTTTGCATCACGGAAATGATGCAAAGAGAAGCTGCTAGCAGTTTCCTCCGTGTCTGACAAAAAACCAATCAGTAATTAGCTTTAAGAATTGACAATCTGTTAAACCACTGAGAATGCTGATACACCTCTGTGAACACCTATGTAAAAATCGAAAAAGCCCAGGAGGGCCCTTCCCCTTCTAGTCAACGATGAAGTAGCAAGGCCCCTGTCTCAGCCGAGCCGGGCCGGGCCGGGCGGCCCCTGCCGCAGGCCGGGCCCCATCAACTACCAGGCAGGGGCAGGGGAGGCCGCAGGGCCAAAGCCAGGCCCGGCCCCAGCAGATGCAGGGTGGGGAGAGGGAAGAGGGGAGAGGGGAGAGGGAAGAGGGGAGAGGGGAGGCCATCAGCCGCTGAGTCCAAACCTGGCTGCTGAAATGCTTGCCGCTTCTCCGTCCGCCGCCCCCTGCCCCCGCGGCGCGACTGCTGAAAAAAACCCAAAAGCAGCTCTGCAACCCATACAGAAAACAACCCGAAGCCAAACCAACTCAGCAAAAATTCTACCACCATTAAAATTCACCCACAACCACTGGGCAGAGGGGAAGAAAAGCCATCAGCCCCAGCGTGCTGGCTGCTAAGTTGTAGCCTAGCTATTAAAATCCTAGCTGCTCTCACCTCTCCAATCCAACCCCAATTCCAGCCACAAACGACTAAGCCCAACCAAAATTACATAGCCGTATACAAAGCCCAAACAAAATATTAACTCTTTAAGTACTTCAATCCACATTCAAATTTAAAAAAAAAAAAAAACCCACCAAAATAAATTAAAAAATCAAATCCCAGGGGGGAAAAAAAAAATTTTAAATGCCTTAATCTTAAGGCTAAAAGCCTCTTATAAAACTATAAAAAAATTAATCAGTTGAACTTTTTTCCCCTATAACATGTTAAAAAATTATAAGAAAATAAATTATTAAAACCTATATTAAAACAGCTATAAATTTAATAAGAAATTTAAACAAAAAAGTAATCACAAAACTGCCTATGACCCCCCAAACCTATTCCCAAAAATAAAAATAATCTCAAAAATAAATAAAAACCCCTTTATTTTTAAACAACTCATCCTTAAAATAATACCCCATAACTTAACATAGTCTATAAACACAACTATGAAAAAAACCTATTGAAAAACCTTAACAATCACAAATTTTCCCAAACAATTACTATTCATGAAAATTTAAAACCACAAAAAAACTATTATCTTATAAAGCAATCCCCATAAGTTTACTAAAAAAACTCCTGTCCCTAAATAAACTGTAAAAAGACTATTCTAAAAGTAAATAACTGCATTATTTCTCTACATTATAAGTTAAAAAAAATGTATAAGAAAAAGAAGTATTCTGAAATTTTAATTCTTATTATTCTTCCTTTTAGTTACAATTAATGAAACTTTCTTTATATCCTTTTAGTTTTAAACCTACTTCACCTTCCTCCTAATCCTATCTCACAACAAAAAAAATAAATATATACTAATAAATACCCTAACATTTAACCAACACTAAAATCCACCACATTAATTAATACATGAACCAAAACATCTCAAATTAGCAAATGCAAACCACTACACCTAGGAAGGAAGAGGGTGAAAGCTAAGCCATTTTTTATGTTCATGACACTTTTGCCTCAGATACTTTAGGGAGGGAAAAGAAGAAAGCTGTGTATGACTGGGTGTGCTACTGTGTAATTCTCAAATATGACTTACACATATCAAACTATAGAATATGCCAGGTTAATCAAAGTTATTAGAGAACATAGAAGGTTTCCCTTAGCTTTGCTCTACAGCGGAATGTAGGAGACATATTCAAGAAAAGCTCAAGTCACATCCACTCTGAACAGATTTTGTGTGATTGTAATTTGCTGAAGTAACCTTGAGTAGTGTGGATTATTCTGTTCAGTGTGTGGGCTTAGTGCTACAATACTGAAATATTTCATAACAATAGAAAAACCCTCAAACAAACAACAAAATCATATTTCTTGCCATCTCACATTTCCTCTATTTTGTTGGCACTTGCTCTTTTAGTACCCACCTGCCTCTGGTTCATAACATTTCTCTTTAATGATCTTGTTTATAGAATATCCATGCTGACAATTTGAAAACAGGTTTTAGTGATAAATTCTTTTTAAAGAGTAAATGTTCAATTAAATATGTAACCAGATATTAGTGCTACGTCTCCTTCGGCAGCAGCTTTTGTTTTACTTCAGCCTCTGGGCATACCATACTTCCCATATCACTTTTACTCAATTTGATCAACTATTCAGATTTTACAGCCATTATTTTGATGCCTTCCTGGCCTACGTTTCTTACATACTTGTGCACACAAAAGTTTCGAATAAGGCCTTGCTGCAATTAGAATTAAAATTAACATTAATGTCATGGAATCCCAGGCTGGGTCAGGCTGGAAGGTCCCACAGGGCTGCTCTGGTGCCACCTCCCTGCTCCAGCAGGGCCATCCCAGAGCACAGGCACAGCAGTGTGTCCCTGTGGCTCTGCAATGTCCCCAGGGAGGAGACTGCACAGCCTCTCTGCCCCATCTGCTCAGGGCTGGCACTGCCCAGGGCAGCAGCTCTGCCTCCTGGGCAGGGGCAGCTCCTGGGCTCAGCCCTGCCCGTGGCTCTGGGGCCATGGCTGGGCCCGGAGCAGAGCCTGGGCCTGCTCTGCCCTCTGCACACAGGGACACCCAGGGCTGGGCCCCTCTCAGCTGGGGCTCCTCTCCAGGCTGAGCAGCCCCGGCTCCCTCAGCCTTTCCTGGGCACCGAGCTGCTCCAGGCCCTTGCTCAGCTCCAGGAGCTCCTGTCCCTGCTGTGCTGTAAAAAAATTTACTTATATAACACTTGCTGCAATTTTTTATATATTTTTTACTTCATGCTTAGCACATAAACAGAAATAGTTGCAGGAAATAAGTCCAGCTACAAGTGTCTCATCTGTACCAGCATTCAGAACTCCTTTCTTCTCTTCTGATCTGCAGCTGCAGGAAAGGGGTGAACTGAGGGCTTTTTCCACAATGAAGCAAGGAACAAGGAGAAGTATCTCCATTAGCAGATGCTCTTGTGTTATGGTTTGATGCTGGTGCAATGTCAGTGCTTTCATGAAAATATATTCTTCTTAGTGGCTGCTGTGAGATGTGACTAGAAATAGTGCAAAGCAAAGCCAGTTTAAGAATAAAGGAAAAAAAAACTTTATTAACATACAAATATGTAAAAAGGAACAGACACAGAACTCAGAATGAAAACTTTCCAAACTATTCTTCCTCTTCTTTTCAGTTTCCACCATATCATTAAATAAAACCTTAGATTTTCAATCCCGTCACCACCTTTCAGATGATCAACTTTCAGTCCATCACTAGCCTGCAAACAATCAACTCTCAGTTCATCAAGGAGAGAGGAGTCCTTCTTGTACTACAGGCTTCTCTCAGAAACACAGTTGAAACTTTTTGTGTTTCTATGTTACTCTTGGTACTGCCCAGAGAACATTTGTCTTCCTGACATCTTCTTTTTATGTCCAGTGCTCTCACTACTGTGCACGGACTAGAACTGCTTTTAGGGTTTTTGTTTTAAGGATGCTTTGTCCAGTTCTAAAAAAGTAACAGTCTCTCACTTTTGGGACACCAGTCCCTCTCAAATTTACCCTCTGGGGCCAAGGGTCTTGTGAACAGAGATCATTTTCACTAAAGAAAAGAGGGCACCACCACATCTTCGTCATCCGTCTCTGTTCATGCTACTGCTTCACATAACATCACCGCACTTTTTTGGCTCTAAGGCATTGCCTCCCCCTAAATGTAGTCTCTGTGTCACAGGAAAAATGGATTTGTCTATGGTTGTACAAGAAAAGAGTCCAGCCAAAAGCCACTCTATCATCTCTTCCCACTTAGGATTCTTCTCAACTTCTTCTGACATCTTTCACTTGCATAAACTTTTACTACACTTGCTCATTTCTTCCTGTTTCATCTCTATCTCTCTTCTCATTCAGATCTAGGAGTATCAGTGTTTGTAAGGTCTCCATCATCTAAGAAAAGGGTTAAAATCTTGCCTGCCCAGAACCCTCATGGTGGCCGGGCATCTTCTTGCCGTATTCTCCCTTTCTCCTTCTCCGCTGGCTGTGCTGCCAGCACAAGATACCAAATTTCAAGGTAGCACAGGCACAGGCTCTCTTTCTCTCTCTCTCTTTTGGGGGGCCTGCTCGATGCTTCTCAGTGCTCCTCCACTCCTTCATCCTGCAAGGCCTTCACCCCCCTTTTCTGTCTAAGGTTCTGGCCTATGTCACTCTGGGCCACATGGCGTCTCCTCTTCCACCAGCTGCCCCGCAGCTGGGCAGGGGAGGCTTGACTTCGTTCACGGACCAAGAGAGTTTCCCTGAGAGTTCTCTGCTTTTAATCCCCTGTGTTCCCAGAGGTGGTCCATGTCTTTAGTGGTCACACCAGGTGCTAATATTCAAATCTGACTACTGACTGGTTTTGACTACAACTTCCCAAAAAACTCACTTTCTTATCAAACGAGGACATCTTGCTAATCTTTCCTGTGGTCCTTACAGTGGAAAAGTCAAGTTTGTGAATATTGCTATCACTTACATATTAGTTTTAAAAAAAGAAGGAAAAAAAAACCAACCAAAAAAATCCACAAACTAAGAGAGACAGGTTTGAACATCTGGGTGATCCACCTTTCTCTTGGATCCTCTCTCTGCTGGCCTCAGCTCTGTTTCAAAGCAAACCCATCTGTTTGTAGACACCTGGTAACCATTCCATGCCTGTGTCAGAGGAGAGCACTGATGGGAAGGAAGGTGTACCTTTGCACACCATGGACACATTGGAATCTGGACAGATTTTTCCCTCTAGGTGAGGGGAGCACAGCTTATCTTTACCCAAAACATTTAAATGAGCATGGAAACGCAAACTTACTTCAAGCTGGGTAAAGGAAATGCAGTCTGCAGCCTTTAGCAGAAATCTTATTAAAGAGAATTCAATAAAAGATTAACTTCTAAACTCATTTCAGCTCAGGAATGACAATGAAGAGCTTTTTCCTGGTAATCCCCTTACTGCAGCATAGAGGCTTGCTGATAACTGGAGGACTTTTTGTCCAGATGTTGCACGATATCCTGAAGTAAAGCAAGCTTTCGAGTATTTTCTCTTGCCCAGTTTGTTTAGGAACAGCTCAAATATTTTTTATAAAACTGCAAGAGAGCCTGAAAATTTGTAGCATCATGCTTGAGAAGTTTTAAAAGTATCCCCTGATATTTTATTATGAAATTAAAATACAAACACCTATTAAAGATGAAAAGGTATTTGAATGTCAGTTCAACATACCTTCTAGTAGAGCAAATTTTACCTTACTGAAGCTTAAAACTCAACAAAATAAGACTTTCAGATAAAACATTCTCTGCTTAGACATTTCATTCTTGTTGATGCTGAGCACCTTTTAGAGTGCTGAACTCCAGTTAGGAAAGTCCAAGGCTGATGGAGCTCCAGGAGCATTTGGACAACGCTCTCAGCCACAGGCTGGGAATGCTGGGGTGTCTGTGCAGGAATTGTTGGGGTGTCTGTGCAGGGACAGGAGTTGGACTGGATTATTCTTGTGGGTCTCTTCTATAATTCCATGAATCTATAACTATTTTGTTTATTCATTCATTTGTTTGTTTCTTTCTTTTCATGGCTGACAGATGAAGCATTTGGACATCCTTATCCTGCTGCTAAAGAAGCCAAGGAGAAGCTGAGGGAACAGTCCAGAAGGGTTTCTTGAAGTCTTACTTTTAACTATTATTTTTGGTGCAGCAACATCAAAAGTTCCTTTCCAGGTCTACCTCCCACTATAATAAGAGATACATCTCTCACGCAATAAGATCATGAATTGCCTGTCCTCCTTCCTTTTAGCCCACTCTGTGCTCCTGCAAAGTTCTCATCTTCCCTTGAGAAAAACACAGCAAGAACAAGACATTTTGTAAAAAATGGCCAGTAAGAAATTTTTCTGGTTAGGTCTATTCTCATTCTCCAAGAAATGCCAAATACTCTATTTTATGGAGTTTCTCATTCTATAGCCCTTGCACATCACAGACATGTTGATATTTGTTACCTCATACACCAGTGTAAATGAAGAATTCTGGTTATATAATTGCAGTTCTTATTTTCCTGTTCCATGTAAGCACCATGGGCAGAGTAGCATTCTATAGTAGTTTCTTGAAGTTAAATAAAGAGCAGTTCATGGTGCCTGGAAATCTGGAAATCTAGAATGTTCTGTGGCATCTTCTGCTCTTGTTGTCTAAGTTAACTTTAGCTGCTCTTCACTGAAAGTTGAAATATTTGTGCTAGAATTGTAATTAATTAGTTGCAAAAGTTATGAAATTTTGTTTTAACTTTCTATCGCTTGACTTAAAGCAAAGAGAAAGAATCATTTTGCTTAGAGTGATTAATCTTGCATGACTTAAGTAGATTTTGGAAACTTTCAGAAAGGACGAAATTCAAATCTTTACAATGGCTTGTTTTTCAATCTTTAAAATAATACACTCCTATAAGGGAGGCATCTGCTCAACTGCATCATTTCCAGAATGCAGAATGCTCAGAGTTCTTATATTGAAAATGTGTGGTAAATGCACCCATGTATAAGATATGAATCAGGAGATGATCCTGAATTTTGTGGGAGGCTGCGTGAAGTTGAAGATTAATGCAAAGTGGGAACAAGCAGCTAATTGTGTTTCTGAGCTTATTTAATTGTTAAACTAAAAATAATAAAAACATAACACAGAGACCCAAACCACACAGCTGAGCAATCCTTTCAGTTCTGTTGGGGCAAAAAGATGATATCACTAAAAAATAAATATGAATAAATACAGCATATCAGAAGTTGCTTTAGTTAAATATCTCATGTAAAAGCTTTAAAGTTCAGTGAAAACTTAACTGAGAACTTCTTTTTTAAAAGTTGAAAATATAACCCCTGAATCCTGTAGCATTAGAGGAAATGCTGGGGAAAAAATCTGTGAATATAGAGTTCAGATCACAGCAGGGCCTGTCACTGGTGCTGGTTCAGGGGCTTGGCTGGGTGCTGGGAATGCAACATCTTTGGGACATTGATTGAATCATGGAATGGTTTGGACTGGAATGGACCTTAAAGCCCATTCAGTGCCCCCCCCTGCCATGGCAGGGACACCTTCCACTGTCCCAGGCTGCTCCCAGCCCCAGTGTCCAGCCTGGCCTTGGGCACTGCCAGGGATCCAGGGGCAGCCACAGCTGCTCTGGGCACCCTGTGCCAGGGCCTGCCCACCCTGCCAGGGAACAATCCCAGCTCCCCCAGCCTTTCCTCCCAGCAGAGATAGTCTGGAATATGGAACACCATTGTCAGTGTAGTCCTGCAGTGATAACTCTAATCAACCTACCAAAGTACTACTACAGAAATGTATAATTAATAACCATGAAACTTCCAGTTATGAAGTCAGGAATGGCAGTTTTGATATAAGGTGCTGAGATATTGCACAACTGGACTACTAAGAAAACAAATGTAAACATCAAGTCGTGGTGCCCCGGTCTTCATTTCTCAGCAAATTCATCCTTGCCATGAAGAGAGTGTAGTATGCAAGAGGTGAGAATCAGGATTATATTCTACTTCTGAGAGAAAATGCAGGAACTCAGTTAACTTTTGCTGAGATCACATAAAATACCCATGTCTTAATGAATTAATATTTAATATCAAGAAATGAACAGTGATTCAAAACATATACCTTAGGCCTCACATCTGTATCTACTTTATTAATAATCATATTCGCACTTTCAGTGCATAACCCAAATACTCAGTGTTGTTTGTTCATGAACATTGAACCTAAAAAATTAAGGAACTACATAGAAAAGTTTAAAAAACTATTTATACTACCCCAAAAGAGAAGTACAAAATCTTGAGTATGCCAGCTTGATGGCAGGTATGGTGCTGTATTCTATCAGTAAACTGTAGACCAAACTCTAATTCAGTAAATTCAGTGGACTAACTCACTAAATTAGCTCTAAACTCTGGGAAATTCTATGTATGAAGCCTGTTCCAAGAAAAATGGAAATGATTTACTTTAATTTTTATCCTTCTGACAACAGTTTTCACCTGCCTAAGTTTACAGGCTACTTGAATAAAAAGGAAGCTTGAAGCAAATTCACATGAATAGATATGTTCTTAATGTAATTTCATTTTTCATTTAATTTTTTATATGTATTGAGCCCAGATAACCTTCATTAAGGCTGCTTAAAACAGGCGAAAAAGAACAAATTACTTTTATACATATTGAGGAATGTTGTAGAAAGATTGAGGGTCTGTGGTGTCCTTGTCCTGTCAGGATGAAAATTCCTTGTCTTCTCTGGGAAACCTGTTCCTGTGCTCAGTAAGAACCATTCTCTCTATTCGTGTTCTGCCTTTAGATTGTGTTTTCATTTTAATCCAGATATTATTGTGTTTAGAGCTCTGATGTCATGGTTACAGCTGCTTGCTGGCTTCCATGCTGATATTTCTCTGAGATTATTTGGTATAATTGCAGTAGTGTCAATTAGTCAGTGTTATTATCCTGTTTGAACACACGGCAGTTACAGAGCATTAAAATAAATAGCATTTCACAACACTTCTGAGGTGACCAGGATATTAATAATTTGAAATGCTGATGTGGTTTGCTTTAATTTTTTTGTATAAAGTAAATAAGTTCCAAATAATCTATATTTTTTTTAAATCACAAAGTAGTTGTTAAGCACTGAATAAAGCCAGTATTTAAGAACTCTTTATTCTGAAATAAGGTAACAAAATTCTTAAATTTTAATGTATACTGATGTATGTTTAGGGGCAAAAAATTATGCTTTACGTGGAACAACACAAAAAATTAGATCGAAGTAATTTTTCTTCCAACAGTACCTCCAACAGCTGCCTGGTAGTTTCCAGGGCTGAAATTTTTGAATAGGAATGAAGACAAGTGCCAAAGACTGAGGAAAATTCTGGATAAAATATCACCAGAAGCAATTTCAGCAGGATGAGAGAACAGTCATGGGACTGGGCATGCAGCTGAGATTATAATTCACATATTCCAGATCATAATTTCTCTATTTTTTTTTACTGTTAAGGAATTGGGGATTGTGTGGTCATTCAGTCTTACCATCTTCTTCTCTTCACCAATGACAAAGGAATCCTTGGGCCAAGTTCAAGTACCTTAAAAATCCATATGGATTTTGAGCTTCCTATAATGAACATTTAATATGGATAAAAGGAAACTGGGATCATCTAATCAAAAGATTGTAAATTGATCCTTGTATAATGACTTATTCCTGCTAAGGAAGTTTAAAAAATAAAGAAAAATATAAAAATAGAAAATTCAACGCAAAGAGCCTGCTGAATTACTGTAATTTTTGCAACCACACCTCTTGACCACTGGACAGCATAAATTGCATAAAAATTCAGCCTCTCTGAAATCACTGATTTGAAGACTACTATCACTAACGGTAAAAGAATCTTTTCCCTTTAAAAACATGCTCTTAAAATTTGAAAAATAATCATAAAGTCATGTGATTTGTATTGTTTTGAAGATTTTTTTTTGTGAGATAACACTGAAATAATTTCTCTGAAAGACATATGCACTTTTAATTTGATCGACCAACAGATATGGAGTTAAAAAAATGTGGGCACTTCTTTTTCTGGTAATAACTGTTGATGATGATAAAGACATGTTTATATAAATTCATATTTTATAAAAAAGTAAATAAATAAAATGTTAAGCTTTGTAGTGGAGAAGGTTCAGCATGTTTAGACAGGATAAGATAAGATAGGATAAGGATAAGTGGTCAGCCAGTAGGAAGGAAATATCTCTAGCTTATTTTTGAAAATAGGAGTTTGGATTTTAGAATTTTTTTTCTTTTCATTCTTTCTCAAAGACTTTTTTAGTGGACTTTTCTTGTGTTATGGTCCTTTGGCTGCACCCTGAACTCAGCTTTGATGGCTTTGCTCTGCAGTTTATTTTGCTGCTTCTTCAGATAAAAATATATTATTCACTTGTGATTTAAAAAAAAGTAAAAATAGTAGGAATGCCACCATTCAAATTATATTTTCATGACGGTGTGGAAGGGTGATAAACTATAACATCATATTCAAATTCTGTCTAATTGTGATGTGTTCTTGTGACTGTGTGACTATGTTTGTGCTTCTGTTCATTATGATGGAAGAAATCGATGTTTTTCCATGATATCACATCAAACATTAGAGAAGAAAACACAGGAGATGGAGCAAAGAAAGACTTAATAGCTTAACTAAAACAAACTAATTAACCTCCTGGATATACAGAAATTACTTATTAGTAGCTAATTAAATTGATCCTTTAAAAATAACTCATCTGAGAAGAAACTGATAACAAGAAATACTTCAGATTTTTCCTTTTTCCTTTATATTTTTCTTTTTTTTTTGTAAGACTCGCCTTAGAAGTAATACCATGTGAAGCTTTGAGTTTTAAATAATCAACAGATGGTTGACTAATGCCCTGAAAGAGGAGAATGCTCAGAGGAATTTGAGGTACAGTGGCTTTGGTTAGAAAAAGAGTTTTGGTGTAATTTTAAACACATCCTTCAGTATTCTCCCCAGTTACCTGAACTGGGGTGATTTTACCCCCTAATGCATTTACTTCTTTGAACTCTTTTCTTAGAACAAAGTGAAAAAATCGTATTCTGTCTCCACAAATATTACAGTATTTCAGCAGCTGGTTTCATCCTAAATTTTAGCAAATGTTGTAGTTAAAATATTTTTATGAGTGAAAATAGTTGAATGTCATTTGAGAGATCTCAGGTTTGTGAGCCAATAAATCAAACAAATAAAAAATAAACTTTGCTGTCTGATAGTATTGTAGTGTTGGTTAATGTGTGTCTTTGCTCTTTTTTTTTAATTTATTGTGAAAATGTCACTCTTTATGAAAGAATGAAGGGTGGCTTCAGGTTTGGGGAGACCTGCCATGACTGTCCTTTGACAAAAGGAAGACTTGTGAGCAGCCAAGATGACTTCAGTGTTTCAGATCAGCATTCCCTGGCTCTTTCAGCACGACTTCTGTGACATGTCTGGAAATGCTTGAGTATCCCATATGGTATCATTTTATATAATCAGCTCAGAGCAGGTTGCCACAGTGTCCAGCTGTTTAATTTATGATATTTGAATAATTTAGAAGAAACTCCAAGCAATTCTAGAGCTGCAGGTGCTTTGATCAGCAATGCCTTAGAATTTGAGCCTTTTTCTGTGGAAAATTGTCAGAATTCAATTCTTGTGCCATAGAAAGTTGTGGTCAAGAGTTTCTGTTTGGTTCATCATCTCAGCAATTCCTCTCTGATTTATAATGACATTTTTAAACAGCCCTTCTTCAAGACATGATTAGGTCTGATGAGCTGCTATTGATCAGGGGGTGACATTTACTCAGAGCTGTGCATTCAAAGTTCCAATACTCTATAAACATAAATAACAGTGTTCATGATTGTGCAGCCAAGTCTTTAAAGATACCTGAAGAAGCAGCCACTTCAGGGATCACTCTAAAGGGACATTAGCTGGTTAGTAGATAAGATGAGATGCTACTGAGGAGGAATTCTAAAATTCTGCACTTCAAATAAAAATTGAAACTCATTGATATAGATACTGCTGTTAAAATTCATACGATCACAGGATAATCCTGGGTTGCGAGGGACTCACAAGGATCACTGACGTCCTGCACAGAGTAGTACAAGTCCAAAACCTAATGGGATAAAGGAACAATTTTTTAAAAACATAGAGCAGAATTTGTCGCTCTGGAGTCACCACTTCCTTTAGTGCTGGGGCTTTCTGTTTAGATTCTTCTTCTATTTCTTGGTTTTTTGTTACGAAAATTGATGACAGTTCTTGGACCCTAAATTTTGTTGTAGTTATTGTTCTCTCAGTGTAATTTAATCACACTTTTAGTTGTTTGGATTACCAGGTCTTTGCTTTGGCTGTGAACTTCCCTAGGCAGCACTGTGAGCTCGATGTGAGATAGCAGCCATTCTCTCCTGGGTGAAGTCAGGTCACTTGTCATTCCCATGACTAAAGCCAGAAATATTTGTGCCCTTTCCTTATTTTCTGAGAGTTATCTGAATTGTTTGTACACTGTCTTTTCCTGTTTTTCCCCTCTGTATGAGTTTGATAGACTTCTTTCTGGTCCACCTGAATATTCTTTTGAATCAATGCTGCTTGTGTTCCCATCTTTGATGTGCTTATTTTCTGGTGCTCTTGAAAATGAGGCTAAACCAGCAGCAGAATGGCTTTTCCTAAATAATTGGCAATGTTTGCTGTAGTGTAGCTTTGAAAGGATGAAAGGATTTTTGGCACTTAATCTTCATTCTGACATAGGTAATTCCATTTATTTAGAAATCTTTGATTGCATTGTCAAGGATTTGTTTTGGGGCTTGTAGTTCTTTTATGTTTTGTCACAGATCTTGGTTAGGGGTTAGTCCTTTTAAGACTGTCCAGTGTCCGAGAGATGAACCAAGTGATTATGTTTTGTTGTAAATAATTCTCTACCTTTTTAAATTGGGAATGCAAATTTTTGTGTGTGTGTGTTTCTGCCAGTTGGGGGTTTGTAATTTAAATTTGTAATTCTCCCACCCTGCCTCAAATTTAATTAGCAGTAAGTTTTTAGTATCTGTTTGGTCAGTTTCGACAAGGAATTATTTTGACAATTTTATCTTTCTTTCCCTGGTATCTACCCTTCAGTGCAGTGTGATAGTCAAACCTTTCTGCTGTTCAGTGTGCTACAGCTAAAATAAGGTATAATTTTTTTTTGTAGTTCCTTTCTTGTGCTTGGTTGTGGTTTAGTTTCTTTGGCAGTATTTTGCGGTTCAGTGTGGCTCAGCTCCATCCAGCAATACGGAATCAGAAGTTTGCACTTTTCCTAATGACATCATGGTATGTGGAGTTTCATAGCTCTTCCACAGCAATGAAAAGCTTTTGGTTTTGTTATTTTTCTATAAAATACCCACATCTAATTGAAGTATATGGTTCTCATTCCCAAGCTATGCAAACTCCAGTAAATGCACCTATGTTTTATTTTATTTGCAACTGCTTGATGAGTTTTGTGCTGAAAGAACTGAGCTGCATCCATTTTCCTCTCTCAGGTACTCCACATAGAGGAGCAAAAGAAAATGAAATGCCTATTGGTGAATGGGGAATGTGTGGAATTACTGGAACCATTTTAATCCTAATTGCTTCCTAGCAACACTAGCACATCTATAATGATGCATCTCACACAACTGGATACAACACAATAAAACAAATAATTCCAATCACACAAGCCTGACAGCACTTTTGAGGTAATTTTCTGCAAGTTGATCAATAAGATGTTCACATCCTATAATCCACATTGAATTTATTCCTGTAATTCATTTTAGCTTCTAGAGGAGCAGTGGTTAATTGCTAATCCATATTTATTGAAGAGAACAAATGAGGACAGCAAGGGTAGACATCCATGCACCATCACATCAAATGTGGAACTTCTGAGCTCAGTTTTCCACTCAGATCTCTGGTGTTTGTTTAACTTCTGCGCCCATAACTGTACACAAAGTCTTTGGAGATTATCAAGGAATTTGCCCAGCTGCAGCTGGTGCTTTCATTGACAATGCCTGGTATTTGCATAGATGTTAATTAGACATTTCAAGTTGTATGAATCTTCTGGAGTGCAGTTATTGTTGATCACCAGAACGCATTTGCATTTTATACGATTGATTGCACTTTGGTAATTACTCTTCAGAGCCCCCTTTCAAATCTATATTTCTTTCATCTGCAATGTATTAAGCTTGCAGTGGGAGCTGCTGGGTTGTTCTTGGCACAGCAGACATTTTATTTTAAGGTTCACCTTTGAGCACAGCATACTAAATTTATCATTCAGTTTTTAGGGCTTAATTGAATGTCCTCTGAGGTTGACATAAAAAAAAAATATTCCTGTCTTTGACTCAGCTTTGGGTGATGTTCCTGGTCTTGTCCCTTATGCATGCAGCTTTCAGACTGATCCCAGATGGGCAGGGTTTTTCAAGTATTTGCCAAGGAGTTCATGTATTTCGGCAAATAGATTACTTGCCACGTATGGGGATGTATGAATCACTTTCTGAATTATTTTTGTTCACTCTCACTGTTGCTTGATTTGTAACAGAACAGGAAAGGTTTTCTTCTTTGTAATGATAAGAGCTTTTAATAGATGTGGAACAAGAAATCAATCACAGTAAACCACAAGCAAATAATGAATATTCTTGTAGAAATACTTCTTCTCTGAAGAAAACACAGGTATTGATATGAAGGACTACATTCTCCAGAATTAATTAAGGAAATAAAATTGATTTATGTGAATTTATGGAAAAGTCCAATAGTGATTTTGTTTGTGATCCACATCTTATAAAATTCAGCTTCCATTTTATCAGTACATCTATCCATTAACAGAAATGGAATTAAATGGAATTCTGTTCATGGAATTAAATCCATAAAATACATGCAAAATAAATACAGTAGAATAAACTTACAATAAAATATGACATAAACTGGTATTTATATTTGAAATATTCAACACTTGATTCCCAAAATCCTAGTAGAAAAAGAGACTTCTTTTTGAACAAATTAAGAAGAGCTTATTTGTTATGGTCAGGTAAATAAGAAATACAGATAAATAATACATAAAATTGACTGCTTTGGCTATGGAATTAGCAGAGGCTTTGAGGATGACATTTTTTAAAAAATAAACGGTACATTCTCCTCTGAGTTCAAAAGAGCAAATATTTTTGTTGGAAGTGTTTCTCAGATTGTCCCTCTCCTGCTACACAAAGTTTAGGAAAAAATTCTTTCTTTCTGTGACCAGAAAGTATAAAATATTTTTAATGATCACAGTAGAGTTGTATAAGTCTGATGAAGAATTAACTTTCACCCCACCGACTGTCATCACAAGTGGCAATTGCCATGTCTGAACTTGAATTTAGAATCTGATTTTGCTGTAGGATATTTCTATAAATATGCTGGCTTAATGCCTAATTTGCAGTTTTGTTTCTGAGTCTCACTTGCATGGGATATAAAGCAAATCTGGAAAGAGAAATTAACCAGACTTCACTTTACTTGGACTAATCTAATAGGAAGTGTAACTGTGTAACTTTTCCTCCACATTTGTGAGGAGACACTTGAGTTGGGAAATGCCAACAGGAGGGATGGGGGCCAGGATCTCTGCGGGCAGAGTGGAAATGACCAGGTTGTAGGGAAGGAGGTATCCCACAGAAGGCAGTCCTCTTTGAAACACTGCAAAAGATCTCGGAGAAATAAGAGCAGGCCCACAGGCACACTGTAAGGAAGACTTTGCATGGTTTAGAAGGGGTTAGAAAGAAATACTTAAAATACTGATTTGATATGTTGAACACCCAAATTGGATAAGGGGAAATTTTGGTCAGCTAGATGGAAATTCTTCCCCGTGAGGGTGGGGAGGCCCTGGCTCAGAGTGCTCAGAGAAGTTGTGGCTGCCCCTGGATCCCTGTCAGTGTCCAAGACCAGGCTGGACAGGGGCTTGGAGTAGCCTGGGAGAGTGAAAGATGTCCCTGCCCATGGCAGGAGATGGCATAAGTTGAACATTAAGGTCCCTTCCAACCCAAACAGTGATTCGAATATAAGAATACCTTGATTCCATAAGGATGGATTTGACAAATTAGTAGCTGAGTTTTCATTGCCTGCACCTCTGAGCACTTTCTGAGTGCTGGTGGAGCACAAAATTTGTAACACAAAGTTATTGTGTATTTTCATTTGAAATGCTGGTTCTAAGTAAAATTTCCATGATTCACATAGATTCTGATGAGGGTTCCTTTTTCCTGGTTTTGTAATACAAAGCTTTTAATGATTCATTAGGTGTCTCGAGTTTCCTGACCTGATGGATATCTGAAAATGGGCTGTGGTTCAGTCAATAGGCAGCACCACGGAGCAAACCACAGAAAGCAAACAACAGGATTAAGAAGGCTCCTGTGCCTTCAGATCTGTAAAAAGTTTAATGTATTTGTCATAATACAGTGTTCTGACAGGACTTTTGTTGGCATAACTTGAATTAGCAAATGAGGAGAGCTTACATCAATCTTTCATTGAAATAGTGAGGTTATTTTTCACATCGTGCACTTTGCCTCAAAACTGTGCACATAAATATTCTGGGAGCATAAAATGGACCTTGCCTAGGGATGGAGTGTTGGATAGAACAATATTTTCTGTTTCAAAAGCTTGTAAGTGTTTAGTGTCAATATGATTAGGTGGATTCATTGCATGACAAAAGTTCTAACTTTTGTTTCTTATAATTTCCTGCTTCTCGCGGCAAGCCGACCCTGCCAACATTTATAAGAATTGATCTGGTGTTGAAAAATTAGTTTTAAGTGAATGGTACTTTTAATGCTTAACAGAATTTTAAATTTCTTTTTCTTTCTCTTGACAAGTATTCAGGAATTCCCAGGAAGCAGACAGTATAAATCAAAGAGCCTGGTTTATGAAGCACAATTAAAAAAAAAATTGGTTAGAGTTTTGCCTTGCTGCAAATCAAATTATTGCGAACTTCAAAATTTATTATTTAGACTTTTGAAAATCCCAGTTAATTTTAATTGGCTGTGCTTGGTTTTGACTGAAAAGATAGAAACACATGTTTTATGATTCACAAATAAAACAATATCTTGTTCTATTTTAAGTAGAAATAATTTGGGGGGTGGATAGGAGATTGAGGACAAGTAGGATTAATTGTAAGGGCAGTCTCTTTCACTCCCTGTTTGGAAAGGATCCTGAATTTACACTCCCACTATGGTTCATGAAATGAGACTCAAACACAAAGTTTTTCATTCCAATATTCCTTGTTCTTTAATGACTGTACTGTCAAAAGATACTGACTCTATAAACAAAGCAAAAGGAAATGATAAGTGAAATAATGTAACACTAAAAACATCAGTATAAGGCAACTTGCTCTTACCTTTCTGAGCATTGATGCATATTGCCTTATCTGATTTTTAGTGCTGTGTGATGAACTTTACCATGGGAAACAATATAATATAAATTAATTTTTTACAGAAATGATAATGAGAATAAGAATTTATTACTAAACTTGCTCATACTTCCATAAAACTACAATCTAGTGTAACAACAATTGACAAAATTATATAGTTGTAGTTTATTGAAAGATGTGCTATGTATATTCTGAGTGAGAAAGTCATGGAATATCCTGAGTTGGAAGGGAACCCCCAGGATCATGGATCCAGCCCCCGGCCCTGCCCAGACCCCCCAGCAATCCCCCCTGTCCATCCCTGGTGTCCAAAGGCTCCTGGAGCTCCGGCAGCCTCGGGGCCGTGCCCATTCCCTGGGGAGCCTGGGCAGTGCCCAGCACCTCTGGGGGAAGCAGAACCTTTCCCTGCTCTGCAGCCTGAGCCTGCCCTGGCCCAGCTCCAGCCCTTCACACATAATTCTTTCAGATTCTTAGAGTAGATACTTTTTCTGCCACTACTAGGACCACTGCTGAACACTGTTACAACGACTTGGTATTTCTCTGAAGTGATAGTTTTTATACTACATGGTGTTTCTTTCAAAATAAGGAAAAAGTTTAGCTTTCAGTTTTCAAACCTGCTACATCCTCTTTGTCCTTTTCTTTACATTGAGATGTAATGAGTGGTTTCAGTCTAGCAGAGAGACATGATTTGATGCCAGGCTCTGTCACTGACGTATTTTCTGAAAAATCCTTTTGCCAGGATCTTTTCTCCTGAGAAGCTGGGAAGCTTCAGCTTCTCCATGTTGTGCTGCTTTGGAATGCGATCTGGAGAATTGTTTACCCAGCATGTGAAATTGTTTTTACTTGATGACCAATCACAGCCACCTGTGTTGAGGCTGTGAGCAGTCACAAGATTTTGTTATTGATTCCTTCCTATTCCTTTCAAGCCTTCTGAAGGATCCTTTCTCTCTATTCTTTTTAGTATAGTTTCAGCATAGCATTTTAATATAATGTAATATCATAATACAATTCATAAGCCTTCTGAAACATGGAGTCAAGATTCTCATCTCTTCCTTTGTCCTGGGACCCTCGAACACAACCATAAGGCTCTGCTGTTGTGAAATCCTGGTGGCTTTATTTTCTGAACCTAACCTGTCTTCTGTGCTCCAAGGAACAGTGGAAACCACCAAGGCGGTGCTTTTATAATATCCTTAGTGAAATGATAATATTAATAATACAATGATAAACGCCCATGTGTTTTGCTTTGCCCTTTCTTGCATTCTTCAGTACCAAAATTACATTCTTTCCCTTACCAGCACCTTCCTGCTTGTTTCTAATGTGTTCTTTCAAATTAAAGGTAAAAATCGATTACTGGGCCTATCAGACTTTGTTTTCATCTGCCAAAATTGAATATATTCTCAACTCTTGTCTTTCTCAGAAGACACTTTCATAATGGCATTAAACCCAACACGCTCAACAAAGTGTGCAACCTGCATGTAAATAATCCAGTATGAATTAAGAATACAATTAGCAGCTTGGAGACTCTGCAAACTGAAAGTGTAAACTGTCTTCAGATCTTGGCAAAACATTTGTAATGAACTGCCCTTGATTTTACTTTGAGGAGACGTTCCTACATAAAAGAGAGGGTTTATTTATGGCTACTCAGTGGAGCACAGTGAGGTGACGAGCTAAAATTCTGCTAAAGGGGAAGAAAGGCTTAATGACTTACTAAATATTTACAATGAGATTTGAAAACAAGGGGTTTTCTGTTTAATTTTGTGGGTAGGAACAAGAAATTCAGTGGGTTTTGGTCTGGACCTCTGATGAATGACATCAAAAACAATGGGCAAAATGATGTGCAGTTGGTGTAAAGAGCAGCTTTTTATGAATTATGGATTTCTGTTGGACAAGAAAGTCTTTCTATCAGGTTCACATGTTAAGCAAGTGTTTTTGAAAACATCCATTTTGTCAAGAGAAGAAGAATAGTGAAGTTATTATGATCCAAAACCTATTCTTGGTTCAATAGGGGTATTTTATTCTTTCCCAATTCTGCCTTATTTTTCTGCTTGGGCCTTGCTGGAGAAGAAAGGAACAATCAGTCTTAGTCTTTCATGTAAACCTAAGGAACCTGAATTGTTGCTGCACCACAAAACATGACCCAAAAAACACAGCTGGGATACTTCTAACTATGGCAATTGCAAGGTAAATGTTCCTTCAGCTTATTTAGAACTACATTGCCCAATTAAACTGAAAGATTTCTAAAACATACTATCTCAATATATCAGAAGGAAAAGTCTTGCTGATCTTTCACAAGAAGAAATATTTGTCAGCTCTCTCTTTAGGTCAGGAAAAGACTATTCTACTCACTTTGTTACAGCAAGATTTGAAATATCAGCCCCCATAGAAGATTTCTGTGGCATTGCCTGAAATAACTTTTTTTCTTCTGCTGAAAAGTGACAAATGTAATGCTCTAGTAGAATATATTGGATTAGAGGACTTCTTTGTATTTTTAGAGACCAAGATATCCTTTCCTGTTGAGAGTTCCTGTTTAGACCATTTTCTAATGGAGGCACCCAACAAGTGGGAATGCCGACATTGTAAGCAGCTGAGGTAGTGAAGTGCCCAAATATGCCCATCTGTGCACCTACATCTTCACATGGGCTCCTTCCAAAAAATGTGTGTTTTAAGAGAAGTAAATTCTTCATGGGAAAAAATGACTAATCAAACAAAGAAAACCCAAAAATAAGTCTCCACATAAGTGGAAAAAAAATTTCTGCTACAACAGCAAAGGCTAAACCTAATGATGTATTTACTCACCTAAATAAATATCAAATGTACATTAAGAAAGTGCATAAATTATGTCATCATTAACATGCAAAAAATTTTCTCCTTAGATTTTTTAAGGTGAAAATAGGTACACTGGAGAATTCTGTGGGACTTTCCCCCCCACCATCAGTTAAAAGGTGTCCTGAAGGTTCTTTCTGAGATAAAAGAACTTTTGCTCAGAGGTTTGTGTTGTCCAGCTTTTTATGATTTAGTTTAGTACAAGCTAGTGTCTCTGCTTTTTCAAATTAGATATTAGCATGAAATTCTTTCTGACACATAATTTTCTTTTCACTAAGGAATTTTATATACTTTTTATCTACTGTTTTCTAAACAGAAGTGTCATTTAATTAGAGCTGTTGAATTCTACATGACCTTGGCTTTACTTTTTCTAAACATTTGATGCACTTTTTATACTAATCTTCAAAGTGTTCTTAATAGAACACTGCAGTCTGAGTAACAATATAACATCCTTTGGTTTATATTTGTGTTTTTATTTACTGTAAATATTTTGCAGTCATACTTTTGCACACTATAATGCTTTTACTCAAGTTGAGCTCTATGTCAAGAGTCTTGGGTTGCTTCTCTACCAGCAAAATACAATCATAAGAAGTAGGACTCAAAAGGAGCTTCATTACATAATGTAGCAGATTTATACCTTATGCAGTGTCAGCCATAATCACACATTCCTGGCACGTGTTTGCACATGTTCTGTACCAAAAGATGCACGTGATCTCTTCAGGCTGTCTGGTCTGGTACTGCACTGAAAACTGCAGTGTCAGAAACCTTCTCTACTACTTCAGTATCAGAAAATTTATTGGTGTTTAAAAACAAACTGTAGTGGTTTTGGTTCACCAATTTGAGATTTCCCAGCCAATGCACCAATGAGTGTGGTGGGTTCAGTGCTAGACAATCACCAGTGCATTCACTAGGATGCACTCACCCATTTCCTGCTGTGAGGTAGGACCAGGAGAAAGGCAAAGCAGGCTCAAAACTTTAAAAGGGTATAAAGAAAAGTTTATTAACAGTAACTAAAAGAAAGAGTAATAAGAACACTTCTCCTCCCCCCAAAACCTTTTCTTTCCCAATGACATTGTAAAGAAGCAAAACCTAAAATTTCAGTCAGTTTACCACCTCTAGAATAGTCTTTCTTCAGTTCACTTAGGGAAAGAAGTCCCTCTTGTTAATGTTATGGAAACTTGTCCATAACAAAACAGCTCTCTCATGTCTTTCTTCACAAATAGCAGCTGCCCAGGGAAATCTGCAATCGTGAAATTCCTCCCATTTTCCACAAGCTTTTCCCACAGCTGTGTTTATGGGCCATGTCAGCTTCTGGGGTACTCTTTTAAAGATGCACTGTTCAAAGGCAAAGGTTCTCATTATCTCTCTCTAAAATCATCTTCATCTCGGGGACAGAGGTCTTCTCTCCCTCGGAGCACAAGGTCTTCACTCTTTTCTCTCTCCCTCTCTGTTCAAACTTCTCATAGATTACAACTACTTTATCATCTGCTTACTTTGGAATGGAGGCCTTTGCTCGATATAAATTTGAACCCTTCATCTCTGAAATAAATGGGCAGGAGATCTTTCTCCTTTTTAATGCCTGAGATAACTTGGGTCAGTTTTTCTTTTATACAGTCAAAACCACAGTTAGACGCTACGATAGCCACAAAACTGCAAAATTGAAATGTCACTTCAACCTCTGTATGAAATGATAGCAGTAATTGTTTTATGGATTGTCCATTCCTTGTTGTGGATCCCCAGGACTGCTACCTGTTCTCTTCCTTACCCTTCTCTCCCAGCCATTTGTGCTAAGCTCACTCCATGTCGCCTCTCTTCCTTTTCCACCCTCCCCGCTGCCCAGCCTCTGTTTCCCACAATCAGCAGATTTCCTTCCTCCTTGCTTCTTGTTTCTTTGGGGTCACTGATTAAATAAATCCCACACGAGTGGCCTGGTATTGATCTTTTTTTTGTTAGTGTTTTCCCTCTGCTCTGAAGTGAATTATTTTTATGAGCACCTGTCTTTAGAAACTGAGCTGGTCCATTATCCAAGGCAGCAGCTCAGCAGTGCTCACATTATGATTGTTCTCCTTACACATACCATTGTATCAGATTGCTCCAAGAGCAAGTGAAACTTGTCTGTGACTTCCCTACTCTAAGTGCTTTTGTCCTTGTTGTGGGATGTGAAAAACGCCAATCACTTGTTTTTAAAATTTTAAATGTTTAATAGTAATTAAATGGTTATAAAAATATCAATATAATTAGAATAATAAAAATTTGGACAACTTGGATTAGGACAATGTGAGACAATAAAAACAAAGAGTTACAGACAGTCCCGGTACCTCTTTCTGGGCAATATAAGCCCAAAAATGGATGCACATTAACAGAGGATTAACCCTTAAAAACAATAGCCTGTTGCATATTCATACAGCTCATACATGATGCATAAATCCCATTCAAAAAAAGGATTCTGTCTGGTCAGCCTCAGCTGCTTCCTCTTAATCCTAACAAGGTCTTTAGGGCTGAGCAAGGCGGGAAGAAGTTAGTTTCTTCTGATAATGAAGCAATAAGTTCTCTTTCTCTGAAAGATTTAGGTGTCCTGTGGCTGCTAACTGGTGCGAGTACCTCATTCCTTTCTTTAAAAAATATCCCACGTGCAGAGTTTCTATTTTAACATTATGTTATAACCTAAAATGATATTTAATGCACTACTTGAGAAAATTAATATAGCATAACTTTATAACATAACACATATAATATTAATTTTAATATTTGCAAAAAGCCAATCATAAAATACGCATTTTTCACATGGGACCCAGAGAAAAGTCCCTCCTCAAACAAATCCTTGAAGTCACTGCTCTGGGCTTTCTTTGCGGGTTTGGTTTTAAATACAGAATAAGAAAAATAAGCATTTGTTCCTTTTTCTATGCATTGCTTGAAGTTTTCTTTCTTTTTATTGCAAGTGGTATTTTGCTTAATGCAAAGGAAGAAAATTAAAAGGGTTTGTTTATTCATTCTTCAAAAGAGTGATGAAAATCTCAGGTGAGAAGTAGAAGTTTCCCTGTACATCTTTTCTTTAGTATAATGGCTTAGAGGCAGTAGGGAGGAAAGAAAAGTTATTGATGGGGAATTTGTCCTGCAAAAGCACCTTTTTGGAATGTAATGCTTCTGCCCATAGGAGAAGGAATAGAAAGCCTCTAGAAATTCATATTCGTGACCTGGGGAGACTCAGGTTGGGTGTTCACAATAATCGTGGCAGTGTATTATGTTTGTGTAATGTATGTAAGTGTTTGCTCTGTTTAGGTGAAAACACTGCAGCTTAATATCTGATAATCTGCCCCTCAAATTAATTCCTTCATCAATCAAAGAGCATAATTGAGCCTGACATTAGCAAAACAAAATCAGGCAACTGCTGAAAAAAAGTGATTAAACAAAATGCTCTTCAACCAGTACCACTTCAATACAGGCACAGGTGTGAATCACATTTGAAGGGAAAAAATTGCTTTTTGATTCATCTTAAAGTGTAGTCTAAATTTTTATGTGTTACTGATGACTAAATGATGTTCCAGTGAGAGATTCTCTTGATAAATTTTAGGAAATGTTGTTCTTACTTTCTGAAATCAAGCTATTTTTCTAGTGGAAAAAGGATTTAGCTTCAAACGTGTTTCCCAGTAAACAGAATATTCTGGTGATATATTTGATTATATGGTTGTTTTATAGCTCTATAATGAGCTGAATTACAATAAACAGACTGGGAAGCAAAAATTGGATGCCAGTATGTTATTGATTGTTGAGCATTAACATTGCTAAAACAATTTAACAGTGCAAATTAAGGTTATTAAAAGATGAAGAGTAGTATAGACAAGACAAGAAGTCTTAAATTACTTTCTATAGCCAGCTTTCTCTGTTCCTTTTCTTTCATTGCAGTTGATTCTGTGAAATGAAGACATTTTCCATGTATGTATATTTCTACTGTACCAAGCCAAATCATATTACAGAAAGCAGAATGCAGTTAAATGAGAGTTAAATTACTCTCAAATGACAAGGAAATTTTCAGCTATGAAATGTGTTGTGGGACTAATGTGCTCTTCTAAGTCAGATTGGTCAGGAAAAAAAGGAATTAAAATAAAAATCTGGGCTTGTAAAACAGAAATGTGATTTCCAAAGAGGTCTCTTCTAGGACAATCTGGTTGACAGGATTTGGACGTGGGATGCTCTGATGGAAACAATCAGAATTAAATTAAAAAAAGGTTGGTGGTCAGAATTTCTAAGTCCTGGTGTTCCATGTGCTGTGTCCTGGTTCCAGGCTGAGGTTCTGCTCTCACAGCTCCTCAGTCCCAGTGGCCTCACTGGGCTCTGGGCAGAGCCCTGACATGGCCATGTGTGGGCTGTGAGCAGGGCTTGGGAAAACTCCAGGGTTCTGACAGGTTGACGAAATCAAGTTTTATAACTGAAATCACAGATGGGAAATCATGACTCTCTTCAGTTTAAAACTGCCAAATTTAAATGGCATTTCATGGGACCAGCAAAACACATTTGTTCAACAACCCCAAAATTTTCTTTAAAACAGAGTCCAAAGTTTTGTTGGAAACCATCAGTTTTAAAAATCGTACCGGATAAAATTAAATTTATTCATTCTATGATGAGAAGCATTAGGTGGCTTTCATCTGAACTATTACCACTTCTCAGACTCCTACTTGCATTTTTTTTCTTCTCAGCACAAGTTTGCTGTCTTCGACACCCTAAGACAGGTGAGTATTAAGAAAAGACTGCATTGGAGATGCACTGCTTTGCAGAATCTTCCTATTACATTTCAGAAGAGCTGGAGGAAGTCCCAGTTCAGGAAGGGTGATTTGCAAGCAAGTCCAGAGACGTCTGAAGGAGCTGGTCAGTGGTGTGTCCCTGCTGGGAGGACAGAGGTTGTGCAGCAGTCGTGGAGAGAGGAGGCAGATGAGGTAGCAGGCACACCTTTGGGTTTGCCTTGGAAGGACTGATTCCCAAGGATGAAGTGGAAAAAGAGAGGTCAGGAGAATTACTGAAGGAGAAGCAGTGATGAAAGCCAAGAGGGCAGGAATTTGGTGTGAGCCTGGAGATCATATTCTGTCTTGTTTCAGGCTGTTATTAATGAATTCAGCAGAATGGGAAATTTAAAACAAAGGAACAAACAAGATGATTACTGAGAATTTTTACCTGAGAAATTTTGCTGGGAGAAGGCATCAAAACAGAATCAGTCCCTAGTTCTTTAGGAAGAGTCAGGGATGGATCAGGTAGTACTGTCTTAGGTGCAGAATTTTAGTGATAAGAACAGCAATGACACTAGTAAAGTTTGGAGAGAAGTCTTGGTTTCCTCTGGAGATCACCTCTGCCTGTGTTTAAGCTGATGGAAAGGTGTGCCAGAGCAGGATACAATATATCTACACAACATAAATAATTTTGTATCTTTCTGCTGTTAATATAACAGTATTTATATTTCTTATGAAAGAAATATGGATATTCTTTTCCTTGGGACAGTCATTAAATTTCATAAGATTGGTCACTGATTAGGAAAATACAGGTCTCATTAATCAAAAATACACATCTAATCTAGCTGGTTCTGATAAAAATCAATAGTTACCATTTGATGTTTCATGAGCTGGAATAGCTACAAATATTTATTTTTATATAAATCATGAAATCATAGAATGGTTTGGGTTGGAAGGGATCTTAAAGCTCATCTGGTCCCACCCCTGCCAGGGGCAGGGACACCTTGCACTGTCCCAGGCTGCTCCCAGCCCCAGTGTCCAGCCTGGCCTTGGGCACTGCCAGGGATCCAGGGGCAGCCACAGCTGCTCTGGGCACCCTGTGCCAGGGCCTGCCCACCCTGCCAGGGAGCAATTCCTAATTCCCAAGATCCCGTCCAGCCCTGCCCTCTGGCACTGGGAGCCATTCCCTGTGTCCTGTCCCTGCAGCCCTTGGCAATTGTCTCTCTCCATCTTTCCTGCAGCTCCTTCAGGCCCTGCAGGGCCACCCTGAGCTCAGCCCAAAGCTTCTCCTGTCCCGGCTGAACAATCCCAGCTGTGCCAGCCTTTCCTCCCAGCAGAGCTGCTCCATCCCTCTGCTCATCCTGGTGCCTCATCTGGGCTCTCTGCAGCAGCTCCAGGTCCTGGCTGTGCTGGTCCCAGGGCTGGGGCAGCTCTGCAGGTGGGCTCTCACCTGAGGGGCAGAGAGGCAGAATCCCCTCCCCTGCTGCCCACGCTGGGCTCAGCCCAGGGCAGGGGGGAGGCTCTAGGATGGGGCATATTCAATGCACACCCACCAGCTCCTGGAAATCCTTCTGCCAGGGCTGCTCTTAATCTGTAAATCTTTTTACATTACAAAGCTAAACCAGCAGCTTTTAATAGTAATCAGTTAAAAAGAAATTAATTCTTAGGAGGAACATATTTCTTATCCCTAAAATACCCACTCTGAATTTCTCTGGAACTCCTGGTTCAACCTTTGATAGTTTATACTGTCAATCAACACCCATTATCTCATGGCCAACCTAGCTGACAAGCAGTTGTGCTCCATCTGACACAGTGTGACCCACTTCTACTTGGCTTATGTGAAAAGAATACATTAGACATCTGCTCCCCCATTTGACTGATTTATCATGCACAGTGGAAGTGCTTCAAAAACATGCTGAAACCCTTGGTAATGTGCTGGGAACTTAAATTAGATCACCATTGTTCCCACCTTTCTGAATTACTTATTGGAAACAAACCCAGCTGATTCAGGATATGAATTTTAAAGATATCCTGAAAAGGAATTATTTTATTATTTGCTTATTACTCATTATTAATTTATAAAGGCTTGAATAGGAACATTGTGGTGTGAAATGTAACTTCATGGTGAAAGGTATGAAACAAGGTTTGACATAGAACCATTTGGCTTTTAAGGGAGTATTAGAAATTATATCACCTACTCCACTAATTCTTATGTGAGAAAGCAGAGCTCTGATGCTCCCAATGTAAGAAGGGCATGTGGAGCAAGTCCAGAGGAGGCCATGGATAAATGAACTGGATAAATGAAATTGATGTGGAGCCAGGCTGGGAGAGCTGGGGCTGCTCAGCCTAGAGAGGAGAAGGTTGTGTGTACAGCTCACAGCTCCTTCCAGGATCTGAAGGGGCTGAAGGGAAACCAAGTGGGACAATCCCTTAGGAACTGGAGTGACAGGACAAGGGGAAATGGCTTCTAACTGAAAAAGGGGAAATTTAATTTAGAGATAATTTTGTTTCCACTATTAGGCTAAAAAGAAAAATAGGCAATGTAGAAAGTTGTGCTAAACCAACAGCCTGGGTTCCAATAAGCAGTATCTGTCCACTTTGCCCTTCTGGAAATGAGACATCCAGAAAGCTAAATTAGCTCCAACATTGTAATTTTTACGCAGTTTTTAACTGCCAGTACAACAAATAAAAGGCATTAACATACCTTATTTTTCCTGACTGATGAAAATGCAAGCAAATAAAGGAATAATTTCTTTAATGATCTGTTAGAATTAATAATGAATGGGTTATTCAAGAGGGTTTTTTTGGCATGGCTGTTGTTTTGTAAAGAGATTTGCTTTCCTCCTATTTCTCCTGTAAGTATTTAATTAATGATGTGATTTTTAAGTAGAGAATTTGGAAGAGTGTTAGTAATTTTCTCTAAGAACATTATTCAGCTGCTAATACTTTTTCCAAATGGCTGCTTCTGTACTGATGCTTTCACATGAGTCACTAAAAAGAAGAGCAATTAACTTGTCTCTGAAACTATTTCCTATCAATATTTACGTATTGTTTTTCGCTAAATTATAAGCAATAAAACTACTCCTGGGGTTCTTTTGTCACCACAGATGGGATGATAGAATTTGGTCCAGCCAAAGGAGCACAACCCTACTAAAGCTACTGATTTCTAGCTCTTAAGGAGAACATGTAGATGTCTTTGACAAGGCACATGATGGTGCAGTAACATGTTGTTTTTCTTCTCCATTTGGAGTGAAGAAATATGCTGCTGATCATTTTTGGGGGCTGACTTTTGGTCATCACCTTTTTTCAATGAGAGATACAAAATATTTGTCTGATGGCTAATTATTCCTCAGGAGATTTCAGTTTAAGACCTTCTCTTGAATTCACTAATAATATTTTGATAAATAGTTAAAATACTCTGTGGTTTTAAATACATAATCCTGTATTTGTCCAGTGATGTCAGAAGAGAAGGTCTGAGATCACTTTTAATGGCTATAAATATCTGGGTGACTTTTAGAGTACATTTATAACCCAGCTCATTGGTGGGGAGCTGACAACCTGAGCTGCCAACAGATTGTGTTGGAGAAACAAATGGACCTTTGCGCAGAGTTCCCCACTGTGAGAGCACACAGAGAGTTGTGACACAGCACATAAATCACAACCTCCACAAGAAAGATTGGCCAGCTCTTACACCTGACTTTTGGTGATATGTTTAATCTCAAAGATCTTTTTGACATATTGGAAGACAGTAAGTTGTTGCTGAGAATTTGGAGTGGAAGGCATGGACCTGGGACATGGAAGTGTGGTGGATCATGCTCCAAGTACTCTCTGTGGTAGAGCAAAAATAGGAGAAATATACTCGCTATAGGATGCAGCACATAAACTATATTTCTTAGCTGCAGTCTGGCCTTTTATATTGATTATTGTCATCTCTGCAATACTTGTTTTGCACTTTTGAATCCAAGCCTCCAGTTCTTTAAATGCTGCTCCTGGATTGGCATTTTTTCCACTTGGGAGAAAGGGCCAGTTTCCATCATCTTCCAAGCAGCCCTACTTTGTCAGGAGCTTTTGGCACTGTAGTTCCCTCCCCAGGTGGGCTCTGGAGAGCCGGAGGTGTATGGATGTTTAGGGTGCTGAGCTTGGGGCTGTCCTGTGTCCCTGCAGCCTGAGTGGATTGGGCCTACTGGCTTATATAAGGGAAGGGCAGCTCAATTTGATTTCTCCTACCTTTTGTTAAATAGTCCTTCATATGCACCAGGTAGACAGGGGGAAAATATGGGACTGATTTGATTCTGAAATGATTTTTCTTTTTTTTAAAGTGCTAACAAGTGTGCTTAGAAGCTTAGCATTTTTATTGTCCTTAAATAAAAGGTAAGTAAATATTTCTGGAGAGGACTTTACTAAATGAAGGATACTGAGATTTAAACCAAACAAAGCCCCAAACGCCCCATATAACATCAGTGTTCTGTTTTAGTTTCATTCTACATAAAATGATAAATCTTTCAGGCTCCATCCCAAACGAACAGCACATAAACAGCTGCTTGCTGTGGCTGTCTTTTCAAATCCTTCATCTCCCGTAACAGGCACAGACTGATTCCTGCCCTTAATTCAGCAGTAGGCTTTGCAAATTTTCCTACCGCACATGTGACATAAATACTTAACAAAACCAAAAAAAGCAACAAAAAGAAAATATTGGCAAATTACCCTAGATTGATATTCCTGATCTGAAGTGGAAGGAGATGGAAACAGTGGGTGAAAATATATATACACCACCTTTTATTGCTTTGTACTGGAGACTTTCTTTCTGTAGAGTTGACTATTCATTAAATGTTCATGAATATTTGAAGGAATGAAATATAACTTTTATGTAAAACCCAAGTCCAAAAGTTTTACTTTTATTTTTAAGAATTCCTTTAAAAAGTTATTTGCATGCTTCAGATAACTTCTTGTGGTGGGTTCAGTGCTGGACAGATGCCCCCATACCCTCTAGAATTATTATTTATCATTTTCTGCTGTGAGAGAGGAGGAAGCCAAAGCAGGCTCAAAACTTGAAGAGGGTTTAAAGAAAACTTTATTAA
The DNA here is from genome assembly GCF_017590135.1 of Pyrgilauda ruficollis. NCBI lineage: Eukaryota > Metazoa > Chordata > Aves > Passeriformes > Passeridae > Pyrgilauda > Pyrgilauda ruficollis. The sequence continues at coordinate 50,787 of NW_024524267.1, forward strand.
CAGAACTAAAAGAAAGAATAATATGAATCAGAATGCAACCTTTAGAATGCTTCTCATCCCCTCTACAACCATTTTATCTTTCCTACTAACAACATAAAGAGACAAAACCTGGGATTTTCAGTCAGTTTAACACTTCTATAATAGTCTTTCTTCAGCTCACTTACAGAGAGGAGTTTCCCTTGCCATGCTATGGAGACTTCTCCACAAGAAACAGTTCTCTTGTGGCTTTTAATGCCCATGAATAACAGCTGCCCAGGAATCTGCATTTGTGAAATCCCTCCCATCTTTCACAGCCTTACCACATCTGCTTTTCTGGGCCTTGTCAACTTATTGGGGTGCCATTTTTAAGGATGAACTGTTCAAAAGCAAAGGTTATCTTCTATCTATCTCTGAAATCATCTTCATTTCAAAGAACAGAGCTTTTCTTCTTTCCTGGGAGCTGATGCGGTTCACCAGCTAGCCCTTTCTCCTGGACCGTGCCAGGAGTGGCCACTCCCTATCTGCCCAAAGGCCAGTCTGGGTCGTGCTTGAGCAGGGCTGCTTGGCACCCTGAAGTAGCAAGGCTGCTCTCTGCGGCTGTTATTCCCAACCCACATCTAGGATTTAAAGTGAAGGAACAAGAGGGGTCAGTTGCATGGGTTCCCAAGAGGTTTAATCCTGAGAGGAGCCAGAGGCAAATGACAAAGAGCACCGACTTGCAACAACTTATGTAGAGGGGAGGGTACAAGGGGACTTCAAACTTCAGCCAATTGCAGGAAACCTGGGGAAGAGCACAAGGCAGGGAATACGTTTCAGCCAATGGAGAGTAACAGAGGAGGAAATAGTTTAAGCACAACAATGGGTTCTCATGGGATACAGGATTGACATGGAAGGTTCTAGGAACAAAGGCAGGGCTACAATGACAGACAAGGGATGAGGGCAGGGTTATACTGACTGGCAGAGAAGAATCCAGAATAAGGGGTTTGTCTTTGGGAAGATGGACAGGGAAATGGGAGGGTACAACTCTGGGGTAAACCAAATATATGTAGGGGCAACCAGAATGAACCATTATGAACTTATAACAGAAAAACACACCACCACAGGGAGCCAGGGGTCTTCATCATTTTTGTCTCTCTCTGTTCAAGTTTCTCATCAGGATCATAGCTACTTCAACATTTGTTCACTTCAGCACTGGTCCGTCTGTCCATGGCTGTAATTAAAACACTATATCCGCCCCAATGCATTTTAATGAGTTACAGGGAAAAAGAGTCTGATGTATCAATTACATTCTTCTCCACAGCCATCCTCTTTTCCAAGAGGCTTTCAGCCTCTTGGAAAATGAAGATGCCTTTTAGAAGACTAAGGCATCTTCTCATTCTTCTTCCATCTGGGAGTTGACTCCTTCTTTACTGACCTTGGTGTCTTCATGTTGTTCTCCATGCGTCTTCACTCTGTCCTTTTCTCTCACTCAAGAGAGGATTGAAGATCTGCAAGTCTCATCTGTGCACTGAAAGAGTTAACATCTCACCCGGGGCCTGCACATGGCCATGTGATCCCTGCCACAGGGGGGTGGAAGCAGTCGCAGTGATGGATTTCTGTCACCATGATATTTTCTGAAAAATCCTTTCCCAGGATTTTCTGCTGAGAAGCCTCAGAAAAGAAATGTAAACAATAACTATCTGATGGCTGTGGAATGTGGTCTGGACATGGTTTACCAACAGGTGCATCTTTCATTGGTCCATGTGGATTGTTTTTATTTAATGACCAGTTGCAGTCCAGCTGTGTCGGGACTCTGGTCTGTCATGGGTTTTCGTTAGCCTTGCCTTGCCTTGCCTTGCCTTCTGATGAAATTGTTTATTCTGTTCTTTTAGTATAGCTTTAGTATAGCATTTTTCATATCATATCATATCATATCATATCATAATATAATAAATCAGCATTCTAAGAAATATGGAGGCAGATTCATCTCTTCCCTCGTCCTGGGACCCTCGAACACAGCAACAGATTTCAGGCTGCACTGGTGGGGCTGTGCCAGGATCTCAGGGTCCCCAGGCCAGAATGGCGTTGGCTGCTTTGGCCACATGGCTGGTCTCAGGCCCCTGCTGCGTTCATTTCAGCTGTGGGCTAATGGCTTCCCCCCTCCCCCGCTCCCCCAGCAGCCTCAGGGCCCAGCCCTGCAATGGGCCACACAGGCCGTGGTGGACGGGGCCTGGCCCGGCCCATAGGCGCTCCCAGGGCCCGGCAGAGCCCAGCTCGGCCCAAGCGGGCAGCGGGGCAGAGCTTAGTAGCGGCAAGTTGTTAGCAGCCATGGTCTGGTCCGGCCTCGGTCGGGGCCTCACAACTTCCCTACCCAGCCACTGGGCCAGGAGCAGGGGAAGAACTTCTGTCCTCAAAAGACAGGAAGCCAGACAGCTTTTCCCAGGCTTGTTCAATTGAAAATGTGAATCTCACAGAGGTGTGTTGAGCTCATTAACTGGCTTATTAACATGCCTATTCTTAAAGCCAGCCAGCAATTGGTTTTGCTAGGCACAGAGGAAGCTCTTAACAGCTTCTCTCAGAAAAAAATCACTTCCGTGGGTGGCTCCAATGAAAAACTAGTACACTTCTTATGAAGACATTGGCTTTGAATGAATTTTAGCAATACCTGCCTGTATCATTGTATTGCTGCTTTCTTTTGAAGAAAATTTAGGGAGCACAGTGAAATCTGGTGACAACACAATTCTTAAAGCATTTCTAAAGCAATTCTGAAAATTTTATGAACTATAGGGCTGACACATGTCTACATTAGCAATAGTAACATGGCACTTTGTTACTTATAAACCTGTTAGGGTGTTGTTGTTGGGGTTTTTTCTTGTTTGTTTGGGGTTTTTTGTTGTTAGAGATTAATGACAAAATGCTGAAATCTGTGAGAAACATTACCTGTTTTCAAGGTCATAATATGAGGCAGGTCAACACAAGGCATAGGTCTGTGAAATATCATCAGATCAAGAGAGAGGTCAAGAGAGATGCTGTCTCTTTAAACACATGATTTTTAACCAGGCTAAAATAATTTACTTGACCTCTGTATGAATATCACTTTCATTTATAATTTTTTGGTTTATAAAATGATAGAAATCTGCCTGTATTTTACAATAAAAAGCCACTAAGTACTCCTGACTGACATATATAGCCATGACCGTTTCTGAACCTGTTAACCTGTTTTCTTTTTTTTTTTCTTTTTTTTTTTTTTTTTTTTTTTTTTTTTTTTTTTTTTTTTAGAGGATGCTATAGAGCTAAAAATTTTACTAAAAATGCTGTTGACCTATAATGGAATATCAAAAATTTCATTTAGAAAAATATTTCTTATATTTAAGAGGCGTGCCAGAGAGGATTGTAGTATCATCACAAGTGTGAACAAAGGGCCTGTGCCAAAATTTTACTGACATAACATTTTTCTGTGGGATATGCAAGTGATATTTTTTTTTTAATCAGCTGTTGCAGTATCTTAAATTGTCAAGGCTGAGGAAGACAACTTCACGGCAGAAAAACCTAAAAAGTGCCTTAATACTTTGTGCTTGAAATATAGTTTGAATTGAGACTTGTATGCAGGATAAAGCAAATTGAGGTGTCCCTGAAATGCACTCAGATTCAACACTAAAAAAAAGATTATTTAGGAGGCATTGTAGAGGAGGTAAAGGAAGTCAGGATATGGAAAGCTAATTATTTTCCTTCAATCCAGCCCCAACGAGTCTTTCAGTCTTGCAGATAGACTGATGAGTTCTGCCACTTAAAAGAGAGGGATATTAAACTCTCAGGAAGAATTGCAGGAGCTAAAGTGAGTAAGCAGGCTTGGGAACATCCTGCCTGAGGAATGAGGGAGGCTGGCACGGCCACAGCTTTGGGATCACTGCATTTTCTGTGCTGCTGTGCTATATTCCAGGGACTCAGCACACAATGATTTCTTGAGCTCACGGGTTATTTTCCCCACAGTTCTCCTCACACTGAGGTTCGAGCAGAGGATTGCTCTGGGTAGGTAAACACTGCCAGCAATCAATACATGGCAAAGGGGCCACAAAGGCACTGAAGGGGAAAATTGCCAGGCTGTGTTCCAAGAGTGTGTCAGGGAACACAATTAAACATTGGCACCTGTCCTGTGTGTAAGCTTATTTATTTATTTATTTACTTACTTAATTATTTAAAATGCAGATTATCAGTTGTACAAGTAGCAAAAATTAAAGCCAAAATATCCAGAGGTTTGCATATATACATAAAGACAGTGATTTTTCATTGTGCAGTACTACACTCAGCGCTACTACATTAACAGCTTTTCCAAAGGCTTTTCTCACCAGTTATGAATTAATTTTGGTTTTCCTCCATATGCATGCAAACCAATGGGATGTACTTCTCTATCAGATGATGTTCTCTGATTATTTTCCTTGACAGAATCATACTTTTGGCTCTTTAGTAAAAGTTGTGTCATGAAAGAGAGAGTAGGGGTAGGGGGGAAAGGGAAGAGGAGCCTCCAGAGTCAAATATTGAATCTTCATAGAAGTGTGATCAATGCTCATTTATTGTTAGGTTCAGGGTACATTTATATGATTCCAGGATTCAAGCAACACAGGAAAGAATCTGATTGGTTAACAAAGCATTGTGCGTAAAACAAAGAACATTTCTTAAACATATCTTGGTCACGTAGCTCAGCTTGTCAGCAATATCAGTAGAACATCTTCACATCCTCTGCTAACATCTTCAGACCATGTTCTTTCACATCCTCTTCCCTTGGATGCAGTTGGCAAACTTTCTCATGCTGCCTACCCAAGGGCAGTTTGTTTCTCCTATCAGGCACGTACACAGAGTGTTTGCCAAGTATGCTTCTAAATCCACAGAATGTCCATTGTTTTTTGCCTGCAGGGTTGTGCACATAGGCCACAGCATCTGCCCAAAATGCTCTCTAACAGTTGTGTGGGATTTTTTTCCCCTCTTCTTTGCATGTTACCCCAGAGGTGACACCAGTGTAACTGATGGGCTTGGCCCTGGCCAGGTCTCTCTTGGAGCGAGCTGGGATTGGCTCTGTTGGACACGGAACAAGGGCATTCTGGCAGTTTCTCATAGAAGCCACTCCTGCAGCCCCACTGCCAACAAAATGCCTCAGCAACACAATGCAGTCAAAATGATGAAAAATGTGGAAAGAAGGAAAAGGCTCTGAGAATATGCGAATATTATCTCCATCAAATATTTATTTACAAATGAATAGCTCAGATTGTTAGTTTGTTAACTGGTGCCAGTGCAGAAACTTGGGTGCTTCCATGCGGTGCTTTTTGTGTCCTTTTCAGGTCCTGTTCTTCATTTACCTTTATCTTTGGGGACTCTTTATGAACATTTGTGTCTTCCTAATTTCTTTTAGTAGCAGGGGCATTCAACAAATCCTCAAGACTGCTTCAGTGTCATTTAACTAAAATGTCTTTATTTAGTCTATGGTTTTGGCAACAGCACTATCAAGATGCTCAGTTGTCCCTACATATTCATTTAAAATATGCTATATGTGAGGAAAAGATATTTGTATATTCATCAGTGCTGATATAATAGACAAATTAGAATATCAAACTTCTATGACAATAAAATCAGTTACAAAAAGATAAATATTTAAAAGCAGCACATATTTTCCTTTATTAAATACTGGAAAGAAAACCTGTGTTTACTTTTTAGCTGTTTTGTTTAGCAATGCCAAGTTACAGGTCCATGTGAAGCTTTCCAAGGACAAGGCAAGTGTAAATGTTGCATAAGCAATGTACCTGTTTCTGGGCAATTTTTCAAATAGACAGGTTTTTTTCCTCAAGACTATTTTCTTTTCTACTGTGAGGTTTTAGTGCTTCTACTAATCTCTCTCTCTCTTTGATTTGAAAAACTGTTATCTGTACAACAGACCAAGCATGGCTGGGAGAAGCAGACATTTGGGACTGGCAGCTCATTCCAGAGCATTCAGTCAGAATCCTTATTTAGGACAGCATTTAGTATGAAAAGTTAGAATTATTTCAGGGCAGAAGTCAAGTGTATTTAACTTGAGGCACGAAGTGAAGCATAAATGATTCTGAAGAGAATTCACTATCTGGCAACAGAGGAATTGAGCCACTAAGAGGTATCCAAAAAAACTACATTTTGAGATTGTTTTAAGAAGAATCTATTAAAGAAAAAACAAAAAAAAAAAAAAAAACAACCCAGCTAATGATAAACAATCAAACATACAAAAAAGAAAAAACACAGAAAAATAAAACAAACAAAACCTCAAACCCACCAAAACCAACCAACCAACCAAACAAAATAAAACAAAAAAACCACCCAAACATACAAAAAACCAAAAAATCCGAACCAAAGAAAAAACCCCCAAACAACAGAAGGGTCCTAAAATAAAGAGGGAACAGGCAAAAACTCTGTCACTGCAACCAAGTATATGATTGGAGGGTTTTAGACAAATCTTCTGGAAATGGAAATGCAGATCTGGTTAAGCACATTAAGAAGTTACAAGTTTTACCCACTGTAGTTTAAAAGCTGGGAATTAGGAGGGCTCTGATGGAATTATGTCCAATCAGCAGTTAATGAGAAATTAAATATTTCAGACACAGGTAGTCTGTGAGACAGCTGCTGGGTCTTTGGGCTGAGCAAAGAGTGAAGGGAACACTTAAGGTGAAGAAGGTTTCTGCTGCAAAGCTAAGTGACTTGGTACTCTTTTCAAAAAATAGAAATTAAAATGTCACAGGAGGCACTTGAAAAACATTTAGCAGAAATAGAAGAGGTCCAGAGAAAGGTGACAATATAATTAGAGACCTCAGATGGCTTTCTAAGAGGATAGATTTAGAATTTTTAGAACCTTCTTTGTGGAGCAGAGAGCAATGATATATGACATAAGAAGCCTGAAAATAATGAATTTAAAAAAAACCCACATTTATTGCTTTTATGGCTGAATATGTACCTTTTCACCAAAACATAAAAATAGCCTGGGGAACTCACTGCCACAAGCTGTAGAATATTGGGTGGTTTCTGTTTTGGGTGTTCTATATAATGTAGGCCTTAAGATACCACAGAAAAAGTCAAAGAGTTTTAGAAATGTCAGTGTATCAAACACAGGAAGATAATGATGAAATTTATTTTAAAAATGGCTTATTTTATTACAGAATTTATACAAATTTCCCCAAAGTACCTACAAGTAGCTTAGACAGAGGAACAGTTTAGAAGCAATATTCTACCTAATGGGCAAATTCCATATGTGAATTAAGAATTCAGCCTGGCAATTCTGTTTCGGTTCAAAGAATCACTTTAAGAATGTATTTGTGTAGTTTGCTAATATGTTTTCCTAAACAGGCTTTCAGTATTTTATTATGTGTTACTTTTTACCTACAATGCAGTTCTACAACAAAAACAAGGCTGGAATTCATTCTTCCACCATAGCTTTTTATATGTGTGCTCTATTGCATATAAATTTATATATAGACATTACTGTAAAAGAAAACAGCATCTGCATGACTGAGTTTTTAGCATTCTTGTCTTGTTGGCTTCTCTGGCATTATTATGTTGTGTCTAAGTTTCATTAACTCATTTAGCATTCCAATAATGTTTAAACTCTAAAGGCTAATGCTTTTCCCTCCCATGGAATATGAGTTAAAATGGAAGCAGAAATGCCTAAATGTAATGACTTGTGGGAAAATTCAGTCCTTGGGAACTTAGAGGAATATGAAATACAGTGCACAGGAGTGATGGGACCCCTTACACAGTCTTAGCTGCAATGGAGGAAATAGAAACATGTTCTGGTTTTTTCTTTCTTGGCAAGCAATGAAACAATTGCTGTGAGTTTAGCATGTGGAAATCAAAATATATTGGTTAGAATTTGTCCTTTATAAGGGCCTTTTCCAGTCTGGTTTGTGATCTGAGGGCATTTTAGTGTCCTTCTGCAAACATGTGCTGGCAGTGCAGTGAAATATTTTATAGAAACACAGAACAGTTTGGGTTGAAAGGGACATTAGAGCCCATCCCATTCCACCCCTGCCATGGCAGGGACACCTTGCACTGTCCCAGGCTGCTCCCAGCCCCAGTGTCCAACCTGGCCTTGGGCACTGCCAGGGATCCAGGGGCAGCCACAGCTGCTCTGGGCACCCTGTGCCAGGGCCTGCCCACCCTGCCAGGGAGCAATTCCTAATTCCCAATATCCCATCCAGCCCTGCCCTCTGCCAATGTGAAATCATTCCCCCTTGTCCTGTCACTCCAATTCCTGGTAAATTGTCCCTCTTTGCCATCCCTGTAGCCCCTTCAGACTTTGGAAGGGGGTGTGAGTTCTCCACACAACCTTCTCCTTACCAGGCTGAACAATCCCAATTTTCTCAGCCTTGTTTTTCCTTACAGGAAATTACATATTGTCTATATCCATTCCACTTCCTGAATCCAAGTTTTAGGAAAAAAAGGAATATAAAATAAAAGGAACAAAGTAATATTCAGGAATATCTTATGAGCTGGTTTGGTTAATGAATTTGTGTCGATTTCTACATTTTAATACAGATACTTACCTTCCAATAATTTTAATTGTGTTCAGTTCTGTATCTCATGGAGAGACTGATTAGCTAAAACCTTTTATCTCTGGGTTTTGTGTTTTTACTTTCTGCACGTTATATACAGGAGTTATTGTTAAAGATAGACCACTGGATTGTTTAGTGATGTAAATGTAAGTACAACCATGAGTTTTGTCCTGGTCTGATGACTTGGTTCACTTAATTCCTTGTCGTGGGAGATTCTTTAGCATAAAACCTTCACACATATTCTATTAACAGCTTACCCAGCCAGAAAGAATTCATCAAAACCTGGAAAATATGTTTTAATATGAAAAGAGAAAAAACCAGTAAAAGTGCAAGTTGACATGTCTGTCTAATTGTCATGGAAAAGATGAAGTCCCTAAAATGACTCTAGTTCTAAATGTAGTTCTAAAAGTGTTCTGGGGCTGGGCCATGGAATGATTTGTTCCTTAGAACAAACTAAAATAGACACAATTATACAGAAATGTTTTTTCTTGATACCAGTGGTGTTCCACTCCTTCAAAGACATGAGGTAAGAGTTACTCATATAAATAATGATGTTAAAATAATCAGTCATTGCTTGCCAGAGATAGGGAACAGAGACAAAACATGGGTTGGTTTTGGGGGGTGATTTTTTTCTATTTGGAATAAAATCAGACATGAACCTAAAACCTTGTCGCTCCTGGTATGATGAGAGCTTTTAATCTAACATCTGTATTTTGTCTGGAATGTGCACTTTGTATGGCTGGCTGAAAATTTAGACAGGGGATTCCATCTGTATTTATCAGCACTTCCATATAAAATCCATCAACTTTTCCATCAGATCTTTATGCCAAACCTTGTGCTCCATGGCTGCTAACAATGTTCTGTTTCTAATTTAGCACTGAGTGTAGCAGGGCATAAAATACTTCTGAAGACTTTATTTCCCTATGGTATATGCTGTATATAGCTTCAGCAAAAGATAGTTTTATAAAGAGAGAGAAAAAAAGGTAAACTTCAAGTGCAACTACTGCATTTGCGGGGTGCCCAGATGAAGGAAGGAATGACGAATCTGACTCCATGTTCTCAGAAGGCTAATTTATTATTTTATGATGCTATATTATTGTGGTAGTCTGTTATTTTACAGTTTGTTCTTTTGTAATGGGTTTTAAATATTCCTTGTTATAAGTTTGTAATGTTTTGTTCCATGTACCCTGTTTGGCTTCCCTGATAGTTCAGTCCTGAGTTGTTTACCCCAAGATTTCCTGCCAAGTGTATGTCAATCCCCCTATCAGTCTCCTTGTACCTCCCTTGTTCCCTTGTCTTACCTTTGTCTGTCAAAGATAGCACACCCTTTTGCTCTGGAATGTTTCCTGTCCTTCATCCCTTCCTTGAAGCAACAAGGTTTGCTCCTTCCCCGTGTTGGCTTCTATTGGATAGCCCTTACCCTGCACCCCTGCCCTAATGCCTTCCTATATGGGAAAAGTTGTGTCCTCCCCTTATTCCCTTCCTTCCTTAAAAGCAGTTCTGTTGCCCTCCATTATGGTCACTTGTCCCTGACTCCCCTGGGGAAATAAACTTCCTTAGAACTCGAAGTGATCACTCCCTATTCCTTTACCTTGGTTCTCCAGACTGTGCCACCCACGCCACAGCTGACCACTGCAAGGAGCCACAAGCCCCTTGCACACACCGCTGCCCGGGAACGTCTCCGCACCAATCCAGGGGCAGCCCCTAGCGAGACTGTGTTGGTCTCGGGGAGTGAGCAGCAGGAGAGTATCTTCCTGTGATCGCAGCAACACAGTGTCATATTATATAAAAGAATACTAAACTAAACTATACTAAAGAATACAGAAAGGATACTTACAGAAGGCTAAAGATATAATAATATAAAGTCATGACTCTCTCTAGAGCGCTGATACAGTTTGGCCCTGGTTGGCCAATAAGTCAAAACAATTCACATGAAACCAACAAAACGATCACCTGTTGGATAAACAATCTCCAACCACATTCCAAAGCAGCAAAACAGAGGAGAATCAATAAGATAATTATTGTTTTCCCTTTTCTCTGAGGCTTCTCAGCTTCCCAGGAGAAAAATCCTGGTTGAAGGGATTTTTCAGAAAAGATGAATGTGACATGCAACCATTTTTTTTCAATTATTTTGTAAAAGAATTTATTCCCTGCCTTTTAGTAGGTGCCCTCTATATATTCCTCCTATGTATTGGGGCCATTGTGTTTATAATGGAATAACTCATGAAAGCAAAAAAGGAGCATCAGAGTGTTCTATATGATCCTATAGTTAGCCTCACCCTAGAAAACAACAATTTGAAACAGTTTTGCATAGAGCAAATGAAATAAAACAAGTATAGGCAAATTCAGCTTTAGGGACAGTCTCCAACATGTATGAAATTCCAGCTCATAAGTGCCTTTAGATCTGAGAAATTTCTGTAGTAACTAAGTATCATTTTCTGGTTAATGACTGACCCCAGCTCAGCTGCTAATGAGTAGTGGTTTTGTTTCTTTTTCTATTCTTATAAATGCTGAACAGCCAGTTTGCCTTTCAGGTCACCTCCATTTCTTCCTTTTGTTCTGTCTAAATCCACTTACTAATTCCTCTTAACCAAGATATTACATTTTCCAAATCACTGCCTGTCCTTACTTGTTTCTTCGTCTCGTGTGCTTTGTACATTTTTAATCACACATAATGTACCAAGAAGGTTCATGCTCTCAAACACCACTTACATGTCTTTCTACTTCCATGGATTAGAAAGCACAGCTGTGAGTGGCACAGCAATGGTGGGTTTTAATTCCTGCTCTTGTTCTGAGTTCATGAAATAGTGGTTGGCACTGGGTTCAGTGAATGAGGAACTGTCTTGGTCGCCCTTCTTGTGTACCAGTCACCTCACAATCTGAGGGAAACAACACCTGAGGTGGAAGGGATGGGAGCTAAGGAATGACAGTAATATGGAATGTGTTTTCTTTCTCCTTACCTGATTTTGGCACTCCCAAGAGGAGAATTTTGAGGGCAGAGATCTCATTTCTTACTGAGCAGGACATGTTAGATATATTCTAATCAAGACTGTCCTTGTTCTGCAGTTCTTAGCAGTACTGATAACAGAGACACAAAGGAGAATGATCAGATACCACTTCAGGGAATATTTCAGGCTCTGAAAATGAATATATTTCCTTGAAGGAACCCAAACACCATTAATTCTTATATTTTTTTCCTGAGAAATGAAAATTGAAAGACTTCTCCTGAAGGAGTTTTTCTTCAAATACCCTGGAATTCTAAATACTTTGGGGCTTATTTGAAAGCACCTTCTTTTGGGTATCACCTGTAGATTTGTATTTAATAATTTGGCAGGACTAGTAAAATAGTGTTTCTTTCTACCAGGCTCTAATCTGACTGTGTTTCTTTCGTCTATTTATTCTCCCACTGTTTGGTGAGCTCGTGATAAATCAAATCAGAGGGCAGAACAGATGCTGGCTAGTCAAAATGTTTTTTCTGCCTTACAGTTTTGAGAATCTCTTTTAAACTTTGTGATCAGCATTTATCCAGATAATTGGGTCAGGATAGTGTTTGGCATTGTTTTTCACCTCAATACTTCACATGAGCAATTGTTTGACCAATAAAGGTATTAAGACCATGTTAACTTGTTTTTCTTGTTTGGGTTTGGATTTTTTTTACCATGTCATGAATGCTTCAGTGGACTGCTAGAACAGCCTGACATTGCTTCAGCACCAGGTACTTTTTGAATATTGCTTGTATTCTTGTGCAAAAATTTTTTTCTTATTTTGTTCCTTGATTCTTGTTTTTTGTAAATCTCTGCTACTTTTCCTTGATAGGATTTTACTGCTGGTTTCTACACTTCAGTAATTTTAGAAGTCAGGTAGCTTTATTTCTTCGTTACACAATATTTTGGGTTCACCTAACTTCATATTCATGGGGACTTTATTTGCAAGAACTTCTAGTTTTATTTAATCTGGTGTACAAAGCATTCTTGTGAACACCAATTATTGTAAGATCAGGTCTTCCTGTTAAACATCCTGCCTTCCTTAACACCAAGAGAGAAAGAAGGAGACAGCAAAGGATGTAATTCCAGGGATCTTCAAGGGAATGTGGCATGATCTGAATTAGCTGATCACTTCCAGCTTAGATAAACCAACCCAGTCCCTAGAAGTCCCAGCATATCCCATCTGCTTCCCTTTATTGCTACATTTATCTCAAAAACTACCAGTGATTCCTTGACACAATCCAGGCTAAAGAACCTGCTTTGCTGAGAGCTCTTTCTCTCTGCTTTCACTTGAGTTTCCCCTCAATTACCAGCCAGTGTTGGAGCACTTTTACGGCTGTCATCACTCTGATTTCTTTGAAGCCTCCCAGATGTAGACTGTGCACCATGCTCTGTCCCTGCTCTATAAATACAGCACAAAATAAAAGTTTAAGACTGAAAGAATGAAAGGGGGATTACACGTTTCGTATGGGAGATGGCAAACTAAGCATAGCAGCAACTATCCTGAGGACATTGCAAACCATTAAGGCAAACACTAAAAATAGCTTTTAAAAAATCCTGAGCTTTTCACAGAGAGGGAAGGGATGTTTGTTTTCAAAGGAAGAAAATCCCAGTGTGTTGAATTAATTTCTCATCCATGCTGAGAGTGGGAGATCAGCACAAGGTAGGCAGAAGGAGAAACAAAATGCTTGAAAACTGCATTGTGTTATGGAGCCTGAAACTGATTCATGCAACAGTACAGGATTCTACCAAATTTATTCAGAGTAAGGGGCTCTGAGGGGTTGTGGCTGAAAGCAGGGAGAGCAAGAACACATAATCCAGCGGAGGCACCAACTGAGCTGCTCTTTGTCCAGGTTCTTTAGTCTGTGGTTAAGTTAACAGTACGTCCAGATCTGGAGCCTTTGGAAAATTTGGCAGCTGTTCTACTAATTCCTTTATCTAGGAATAAATGAAGCCCTCCTTGAGGGAAATTGTAATTAATAGTACCTTGACATCTAAAGGCATGGGCATGATTTAGGATTTACTGTGTCAGACAGAATGTGTGGCACCAGTGTATCTGCACTGAAATAGGGCCATGTCAAATACCAGTTAGTTATTGATATACGTAATGTATCATTCTACTTAGCTAAAGAGGGGGGATGGCTTTCTTAGGCACTATTTTTCCTGTTAAAAATGATGAAAAAAGGAGCAACCTAAGTGTGTTCTCGTAACTGGTAGGCAAACTCAGAAAAGAAAATGAGAACCAGAATGAACTAATGGAAACTTAGATTTTTTTATTTAGCGTTTACTTTTAATATTTCTTGGTAGATTTTTAATTATATAGGAGAGAGAGAAAAGCCATTAAATCAATCAAGGAGACATAAATTAATCAGAAAATCAAAGTTTACTAGATCAGGTAATTATTCTAAAAATATATGTTATGTAGTAAACATTGTTAAATGAACATATATTTCTGGTTTAATTGCAGTGAAGTTATTTCAGCATCCAGCACACCATTAATTTGGGGACATGAATAACCTCAGCATAATAAAGTGCATTGCAATATTCTTTAGCATCTCCTATTTCCATAAAGTCCATCTTTTGTAGTCAAAGGAGTGACCTTGTTGCCAGGGGAATTCACAGGACAGGGAGAAAACAGTGAGAGCCATAGGTAATTTACTCTAATTCTAAGCCTGCTCAAATCAAAGGCAATTTTCCTCTTTAGTTCAGTGAACTTAGGACCCACAAGGATTTTAAGAATCCTGATGATATTTTTGAGGGCATATGATGTTTTCAGTCTCATTTTCTATGAGAAGGCTTTTCTGAACTTGAGCTCTGTAGCTGTATCTGCATGTTTCCATCAGACTGATGAGTCGTGAAGATCTAAGAGGCAATATGTTAATAAAAATCAGATGTTTTCTTTAACAGAATTCACATGGAAGCCTTATTATCTACAGACATGCAAAGGCAAAATGTGCTCCCAAAGAATGAAAAAAACCAATATCCCTTAAAGTTAATTTAGGATTACACATTTCCTGAAATAGAAAAAAAAAAAGTGTGTAACAAGTGTTCTAAAATTACTTTGATTCTAATTAAATATATATGATGTAGCTCTCTGGAGATGCCACTAAGCTGAGACAGATTCACATCTCTTCCACTTGGGGAACAGAGCCACAAGCTGAGGAACTGGGTCAGTGCCTGCAGCTGATGGGATGTGACTGCAACACATGCTGTGCTGCCAAGGGTGCCAGGACACAGCCCTGCCAGGAAGGGCTCCATGCTCTCAGCTCAAAGTGCAGGTCTCCAAAGCACTTGTAATCATGGGAACTTCTTCATTTTAATGTTCTTTAAAGGAGTGGAGGACAGGGAGAAGTTGTGGAGAGCTGATTCAGCTGACAAACAGCTACAGGAGAAAGAAATTAGTCCTGTCAGGCTCTGCCTGACTCCTCTAGTCCTTTATGATCCCTGTTGCACATGCCTACTCCCTTCTAGATAGAAATCTTCAGTACAATTTACCTTGGCTCTCCAAAGCATGAACTGTGGTTTTCCCTCTTCACTAATTACTTAAAATAAATTGCTTTAAAAATAAAAATGTTTACAAATACAGTTTACTTCTGAATTATTTAAAGCAGCAACTTCTTTCTAAGGGCTAGAATTATGTTAAAGTTGATGTTTATTTAGGAAATTATATTACCTGCAGTGTAAGTCACTATGAACAAAGTCAGAAAGACTTTAAGCTTGCAGTATATATCCTTAGACCTATAAAAGGAGGCTAAAAGAACCCTCAGTTTTTATTTCTGAAAAATAAATATATCTAGTCCAGTATATGTCAAAGTTATTCTAATTTATCACTGAGGGGACTTAGAGGCAGTGTTTCCATGTAATAATGCATCCCTGTTCTTCAGGCTTGCTGATCAGGTTTCTTTGTATCAGCCACTTTAACTTCTTCTGGTGAATAAAAGATTTCTTAACACGTGAAAGCTGAGAATTTGCGTCTAGATCCCAATGCTAACAGCAGTGTGCTGGTTTGAAATATTAGTCTTATCATTGCATCTCTTTAGTTTCCAGAAATTGCATTTGGAAGTCATGGAGTTGGGATGTTTTGATCCACATCCTCACCTACTCTTGGTTAATTTTCTGAATGAAAGAGCCTTTGGACAACATTCTCAGGGATGCACAGGGTAGGATTGTTGGGGTGTCTGTGTAGGGCCAGGAGCTGAACTGGATGATCTTGGTGTGTCCCTTCCAGCTCAGAATATTCTAGCAGTACTTTGCTAACACCCAAGGAGGATGTAGCTTTTCAATTCTGGCAGCAGCATCCTGAGAATAATGTCACTGGGCTTCTCTGAAGGATTCTTTGACAACAGAACAGTCATACAAAAATGGTTTGTTTATTGAGTAATAGTGAACCACATCCAGGCAAACCTTGGAGAGAAGCAGTAGAAGCAATATTTCAAGATCTAAAAGTTAGATGTGCTAAAAGTTCAAAAGTTCTTCAAAAGCATGTTTTAATAGCATGCAAAAGAGAAGGAATAAAAGGGGGATGTGTGAAAGTTCTTTTGTCCTCAAGTGTGGGGGCTGTGTATGTGCAGGGATAAAGCATTTCCAGATGAGCTAATTATTTTTCCCTTCTTGCAGTTAATATTTTGCCTAAATTCATATTTAATCAGGAGTTCTTATGTCCACATGGTGATAAATAGCAGTTTGTTCAACACACACAGCAACTTTGCCTTAATGAAAACAAATGCTAATGGAAATAGGGAAATCTCTCAACTGCAGCAAATCAGTCTCTCTTTCTAATCAGTCTCTCCTGTCTATAAAATACACTCATGTATTAGAAAAAGTTCATAAAGTGAGAGTTGGAAGGCATCAGTGATAATGTATTTTAGCTGCAGAATTCAGTGCAGAGTGAGTATCATGCACAGTTGTTGTTGGAGACCATTAAGCCCAGCCATAATCTGTGCTGATGCCAGAGCAATCAGAACACTGTATTTCAGCAGGACCACTTACGAAATCTGTCATATTACTCAGCTGTTGCAAAGATGTCTTAGGTTTTCCCCCTGCAGAAACAAACTCTTGATGTGTAGGGCTTTTAAGCTGTTTTTTAATGTCCTGATTCTGTGGGATGGTTCATAACACATAATAATAGCAATGGATGTAATGGTCAAAGTGGAAGTGGATTGTTATTAGGCAATCCTCTAAATGGCTTGCAGGATGAATCCAAAACACAGTGGCTTGTAGGAATATTCTCTTCACAGCACCTGCTTGGTGTTTTCATTTGCAGTTCTTGAAGACAGTGCCAGAGATAAGTGGCAATGAGCTACCCATAGATAAAACATAATAATAATAAAAGTTGAAATAAGCATTATGTAAGCCACAAATGGCACAGTACTTAGCTTTTGTGCTTTGATGCTGGAAGGTGACTTTTCCCACTCTAATCCACTTAGAGTTGTTATTAATATGGCTTCTGCATTTGAAAGCAAAGATTAAGTTTACTGACACCCATCTCAGCACTGACAAGGGTGTTTAAGATGGAAATTCATGTCAGATGCCCACAAAAGGGTTAAGAAACTGAGTCTGGATATTTTGAAATTAAACCGTCTGCTCTGATTAGAAGTCCATGCAAGATCCTTTGCTATCTAAAGCCAGCATCTGTTGGAAGCGTGCTGTATGTATAGTGAAATCCAGGAGTTAGGGGAACAGTAGCTGCTCTTTCAGCCCTTAGATCTATAACATTTGCTAAGATACCACATGGGTTATGGGGTGGAGAAGGGTCTCTCTCCTACACACTGGCCTGGGCTTTCAAACAGAAATAAATTTCACTCTGATTGAAAGGATTGATTAAATCCTGCCTTGATGAATCCTTGCCTAAAATAGGGCCTAGGTCTTCACTCAAATCATCCTTCCTAATGTTCAGCATTTCTCATTCTCCAAGGTGGGAAAGGTCATTTGTCTCTTGTGGCACTCCCTTTGCCTTTCTTTCCCCCTTCTGTCTGTGACCAGGCTGTTGCTTCCCTCTCTTCAGCCTCATATTTATCCCTGTTTATTGTCTCTGGGAAGTGGGGATCTGTGGGAGGTGCACCATCTGAAAGTGCCAGCGGATTGTTTTTCCCTCTTAGCGTGTCTCGCTGCAGCTTCTGCCAGTCAGTGTTTCCAGATGACAAGTGCCTCCCAAACTGTGGGAGGCACTTGTCATCTGGAAAGCACCCTTCTTCTCCCAAGGCATAAGGAAAAAGGAAATCCTCCCCAAGTCCTGTCTGTGCTCCAGCACTTCCTTCTAGCAGTAATTTCAGGAAGCAGAACAGCTCCATACTCAGGAATTTTGACTCCTACTTGAGTGCTGATGAAAGGAGATCCCATTTTGTTTAGCTTTTGGTGGGAAATTAGTATCCTACTATGCTTCTCTAGGGAAAGAGGAGGAGAAAAGCTGTTGGATCTCCTCTGAAATCAGTTTCTAGGAGCTGTAAGTTGAGGAAACAAAGCCATCAATTTTTATTCCTGACAAAAGAAAATCTCTAGACTAGTCATAATTATAACTAATCAGTTCTGTATTGTTTTTTGCATTTTTCTGAGGAAAAAGTCCATTGAACTTATCTCTAAAATGGACTAATCACTTGGGCTTTTTTTCTCCTTATATTACGTGTAAACTCTGTTTGTGGGGAACTGGCAGGTGGAATTGAACTTGTTCTGGACATTACTCAATGGCCATGGGGTGATCAGTAATAAAAACAGGACAAATTATTCTCACTCTTGCCTATCTAAAGTTTGTCCAAATATGAGAACTTCCTTGAGAAAGCAGTGCATGATCTGCATTAAGAGTTATGAGAATATGGATGAGGGAGACAATGGAAAAGGCCTTATTAAAATTCTTCATCACAGGGGAATGTTATGCCCAGTTGCTTTTATGAGAACAGCATAATCAGTGCACACATCTGAGTAAATAGTGACTGGGTAAAGAGGGAATCTTCATTGTGGTGTATTAATTCTCAAGCTTAGTACTTTTTTATTTTAATTTAATAATATTTTAATATAAAATATAAATACCTATATTTCAAACATAAGGGGAAAACAACACTGCAGTATGATAGAGATGGTTCAACTTTTTAGTTCAGATATTGGTGTTTTTTTCAGTGCTGTGAATAATTAATTTTTTGGAGATAAAAAACTGGTGAGACAAACCTTGCCCTCATTTTCCTTAAGAAAAAGAAAAAAATCCATTTGAGGACATTTGGTTGGCTAATGTGGCTTCGAGTTAAATGTTTGCACAATGTAAGGTTAGCAGTAAGTCATAAATCATAAATCAGCAGTGACAGTAGGTGTGGAAGTTAAGGGTTGTTACTTGACTCCATTTTAAAGTATTTTTAAATACAGAAAGATGCTCTTTTTACTACTTTGTTTGCTTTTAGTCCCCTTGACACTTATTAGTCATTCTTTTTCTCCTGAAAAAGGAATTGAATAACTTTCACAGAGGTTTCAGAAGGAACAATCGCGATAACCTCAGAATGTCAGTTCATCTGAAATTTTAAATACAGCATTGTACAAGCTAATATTTTTAGTATGTTGTGCAGTATTTATGTACCAAAGAAAGAAATTAATATCATGGGAAGTGATCAGTTTGGGGGGAAATAGGATCTTGGCAAGAGGCTTGTATCATTCAGACAATTTATTCAGACAGATCAGTGTACTTATAAATCCAAAACTAAAAATTGAATCAACAAGGACGTCATTCTAATTAGGGTGGTTATTAGCCTGTAGAACTGAACATGAGAAGTTTACTCCAGAAGATATTCTAGCATGTTTAATTACAACCTCATTAAGTTTTCTTAAAGTTCTGATTAACTTGAATTAAATGAAATCTGGAGATTTTTAAAGAGACCCAGAGCTTAAATCAATGCAAGAACATACTAAAACAGCTTAGAATTTTGGGGTTAAATGAATATATAACAGAGACAAGGTCAAAAATTTACTATTTTCAGTGTGTGCTGTGAAATTGCAATGTTCTAGTGATGTACTTGCAGTATAATTTCCAAAGCTCGCACCTACAATCACAAGGGGGAAGATGCAGTTGTTAATGACAGGAATGTGTCCTGAGCAGAAACAGTCTCACTAAAAACTCCTCTTCAAATGTGGGAGCAAGGGCAGCTTGTCTGGATCATTTCCCTTCCTTTTCACCTGAGGAAAGCTGTCTGCCATGAAAGAACTTAAACAAAATACACATTGCACCTAACTGAAAGCTTTCAGGTGAAATAATATTTTTAATGTAAAAGATAGACAAATTTTGAGATTATTTTGATGATTTGTTTGAAAATTTTCAACAACATTAAAACTCCAATGTCCTACTGCAGTGAAAATCAAAGAAATATTTTTTTACTTTTTAAAAAAATTATTAAAATATTTACCAATTTTGTTGTAGCAGAGCTACTAGTGGGCTGTGGGTTTTTTTGGTTTTATTTTTTGTAAAAAATTACACTCAGTGCCAAAAATATTCTCAAAAGCTGTGGGGTTGTGGTCATCTCACTCCTTATACCTTCTCCCACCTACCAAAAACTTTACCGCTAAATTGATGAGTTTCTTTCCCATTCTTTGCTGCACAGGTGACTGATGACCATTTTTCTGTAGGCCATGGAAGTCCTTTTTTTTTGGGAGGAGGTGCATTTCTTTAAAGCACCCCAAGACAAAAGCAGTTGAAGCAAATGTTAGAATTAAAGCTTTGGAAGTACTGCTGCAGTTTTTCAAAGGAGGAGAAACAGAGTAAGAATAGGGATAGCTGGGCTCCCTTTCTGTGAGTTTTATCACAAACAGAACTATTTTCCTTCTGTGGATTAAGCTTCCAATTTCAGTCTTGTGGCTTTGCCTCATGGCAGTTTAATATGTTATGGACATAAAGGCTCTTCCACGTGTGAGAGGTGAAAAAAAAAGCAAATACTTTCAGTAAAAGTTCATTCATAGTTCTGGAGACCTGAGCAGAGACTGCTAAATTAATAACAAACTTACTAGGAAAAAAAATAGTAGAGGGAAAAAGGCTACCCAAGGTGTCAGAATAGATCTCAGGAGAGTCTGATTGTGTGATTTGGGCCTAGTTTTCAGGGACTCACAGAACCAGTGCTCTGGGCTGGGTTGCAAGGTGAGGATTGTCACAGGTTGGATTTGATGGGCTTGGAGGGATTTTCCAGTCTTAATAATTCTGTGATTTTGTCATAAAATATGTAATTTGCAGAAGTTCATCACCTTTAATTGATATATTTACAGCCATTTTTTCTCCTTGTGGATCAGGTTGTGCTGCTGTTGGGGGTTTTGCAATGCAATTTCCTACTCCTGGATTTCTATGCTGTTGATATCTACAGCACAGTGCAACTGATAAGCACACACAAAAGGAGCATATGTTTGTATTTTTCAGCATAGCTTGGGAATGCCTGATCCTATGCAATCAGAAGATTGACTGCTCTTGGCAGTGGGTAACAGGGCTGGCTGTGGGTTTGGGGAGCTATGTTTGTTTTTTCCTTCTGACAAACTCATAAAACTACACTTGAGTCAGTGCCTCAGGCTCTCCATTGATCACCTACCCAGGGAAAACAATCTTGCTCAGTCTGAGCTGGTTCTTGCTCAAATTACCAGCATACAGTGGGTTGGGACTGTTGTTTCCCCTTTCCTGCTCCCTGCAGAAGGGGAATTATCCTGAGTTGTGGTGAGAAGCAGAGAGCATCATCCGTTTCACCAGCACTCCCCTCAGCCACAGGCAGGGCCATGATGTCTGCAGGTTGCTGGCAGCTCCTAATAACCCCTTTCACAGCAAAATTCACAGAACACTTAACAGCATTACAATGTCACAGAGAATTCCAGTTTGAGGCAGAATCACTTTTGTCTAACTTTAACATTTTTCCTGCCTTCAGGGTTTGTGGGGTTTTTGCCCCCTTCCATGGTTTGCTGCACTCTGGTAAATCCCAGTGGACAAATTCCTACTGGTAATTGATGGAACACCAGGGACTGTGGGTTTGTATCAATGAGATTATGGAATGTAAAGCTCAATAACAAGGAGAAACCATGTGCACAGCAGATAAAGCTCTACTTTTTGCTACTTACCTGTGCATTTTTAAAACTTTAAGGCAGAGAAGAGCTCCAAACAGGAACCTAAAACGAAAAAAAACCAAAAAAAACAAAAAAAAAAAAAAACACCCTACAACCAACCAAACAAAATAGCTGGAGTGGTTTTTCTGCTCACTTACAACTCTTGTACTCTTGAGAGGTAGTCTTGCCTTCATCCTTCAGTCAGCGGAGATGGCCACTGAACCAGCAATTGCAGTTACTATCTGTTAAGGCATATCTCATAAAAAAGGTCCTGAACATCATTCCAAATTAAATGGATTTAACCAGCAGGACAGAAAGATTTTGACAGTGCTGCTCTACCAGATTTGTCCTTTGCAGGGGACAATCTCTTCTTGCAGATTTATACTGTGCTGCACAGAACACACTGACACACTGACATCTTGTAGCCCGTTCTGTGCTGCTGCTTTGGATCTGCCACATTGCTGTGATGTTTTGCTGATTGTAGATTCAAATGGCACAGGGACTAAAATTTGTCCAGCAGGGAGAGGAAGAATATCACCTGTTAAAGGAAGCTGTTATCCTTAGGCATCTTCCTAAAATCAAAGGGGGAAGGAGAAAAAACACTACAAATTTGGCTAATGGCATTAACTGACTTGTGCAAAGCAGCTGACAGTATAAAGCTGGTAATTGCTGGTTAACAAACTTACAACACAGGTGAAAGTAAATTCAGAAGCTTTACGAGCTAAAGCAAAAATATGTGGAGAAAGACAAAACAAACCCCCAAATTCCAGTTACTGGGGCTGTGTCCATCGCTGTGAGGAAAACTGCAATACTGACACCCTTCAGTATTTCACAGAAAATTCTTTTTTCTTAGAAATTTGCCATAATTGGAGGGATAATTCAGTACAGATAATGAAACTACATTACCCGAAGAACAGTGCATGTTTATACGTTTCTTTCTCCTTCCCTTCATAAAATCTCATATTTAATATGAAGGCTAATAACCCAAAGAAATCTCCTAGAGTTCTGAATTCCTTCTTCAAGTATCTTTAATACAGATGGCTCATGCATTTTCCCACCTGTGCCAAGCAAAGTAGCACTTCACACAGATAGAAAGAAGCAAGGAAAAATTATTGGATTGAGTTGATCTTATTTCTACCTTGTTTAGTTCATATTCTGCTCAGAGTCTAGCTCCATCAGAGATTCAACCCAGTAGTTATCAAATGCAGTATCTGTCACAAGACTAATTGTTCATTTACTTAAGATTGGAATTGTTCTGTTTGTTCTCACTGAATTTATTTGAAATTTGAATAACTTATGCAAAATATTGTTGTCTTAAAACTGTTTGGATTATTGAAAATGGTTTGAACAAATAGCTGAGGCTGATTATCTGTGAGATTTTTACATTTAGCCTGTAACACTTGTTTCTTGCACAATCCAGTCATCTTTTCCCTAAATCATCTATTGTAATTGCATATTTCCAGCAACATAAAATGTTTCTTTTGATTTATTATAAGAGGGATTTGATGAATTTATAGAAAATACATACAGAATATCAACCACCTGTGAAACTAAAATTTGTTCCCACTTGTGCATGCAGATTAAAATGCTGTGTTCAGACAGATGTGGCCTTGGTGATCTATCTGGAGTAGTTTAAGAAATTAAATTGCAACAAATCTTTGTTTCCATCTTCCCATCACTTACGAGTTCTCTTTTCTTGTCCCATCAAAATGAAACAGATTAGTGTGAAGCCACCCCCAAGTGATTGTTGGAGTGGAAATGCTCAGATGATTTAAAATGTTATTATTTTTGTATGCCTTTGATTAGGGAAGAGGAGAAGACAGCTAATAAAGTTTCCAAGAGGTCTATGTCTAAAGCTGTTTGTATTGCAACACCATTATGAAGAAATAAATTTGAAGGTACATTTTTTCAGCCTTATGTCAAAATAAAGGAAGAGAAAGAGTACAAAAAGTATGTCAAGACGGACTATTTCTTTTGACTTCACCATCCCAACAAGAATCTGCAGTTCAAATCCCATTTACTGTGAAATGCAAAAAGTTTAAAATCTCTATTTCTTCGCGACTTTGACCTGCTAAAGAGAGGGGGTAATGTATAAAGCACAGACTGTATTTAGTGACTCAAATCACATACTTTGTTGCACTTTTAAGCTAAACAGAAATAAGCAGATTTATTAACTATTACAACCTTAAGTTTTTATTAGTGTTGAGCAGCCTCACAGTGTAAAAAGCAGATCTGCAGGCAGCTCCTGCTGCAAAGTCCCACCAAGATCCTCAAGGTTGGTATCTCTTGTCACCTTATACATGAGGACGAGCAGAAACCAGATGACTTTTGTACTATCACCTGCTCCTCTCTGGCTTCAGGGACCTTGGCGTTGACCAGGCTATTTTCACTTTGGATGTTAATCTTGGTCTGGGGTTGTCAGGGGGAAAAGGCTGACTGTGCCAAGATGAGGTGACAGCTAAAACCAGTCAAATTTAGGGCCTGTGGTTTCATATCCTTAAGCTTGGTTTAGAATTAGGCAGTACGTGCACCATGTCAGAGATTAGAAATCAGACTGCAGTGAAACAGCACCAGCAGCACACACTTCCCATTTTTTTCATTCCCTGGCCAACATCCAGTTCTTCTTTCTAACTCCAAAAGCCAGGCTTCCCAGCCAGAAAGGAGAACTTAAGGACGTTAATTGAAATGCAGCCCAAGCTTATGATTTCACATCTTGAGACAATGTGTTCTGAAGCTGAATGAAATCAGAAGGGAATTAAACAGCAAATTTTGTAACTGTGATCTCATTCAGGCAGAAGAAAAATGCTGAAATTATTTGAAAAAACACCCTTGAACTGGTGAGGAGAGCATACCTAATTTGAGATGCAAGTGACCTGTCTCTTCCAGTTCACAGGTGATGGTACAGCAAACAAAAACATTTATTGGCTTTGCTTTTAAGAGGACAAATGGCAATGCAGTGCAATTCTAGGTGCTATTTATTTACCTAATTGGAGTTCCCCACTCTTCTGCTAATTTGGTCATGCATGCGTGGTTGTGTTAGTAATTCCTAGATTGTGACAATTTGTCTGGAACACACACAAAACACACAGACTGGACTTTCTGGACTTTAGGATTTACAAGCAGTAAGCAAGTGTGCTGCATATTTTGAAAAGAGCTCACAGGATCACAGAGAATAAACTGGATTCTGAGAAAATATGTTTGTAGTTCCCTGAACTGGAAGAGATTAAATAGGATAGATCTCTATCAGATTCTACTGATATCAGCCAATATTAAATTTTGTTTGAATTTTTTAGTTCACCTGCCTTGAGGTGAAATTAAGGCTAAAAAAGAATATTCTCCCTTCTTTTTACTTATGAAAACATTAGATTGGGAGGCACATCTAGAAAATTAACAGTATTCTGTATGAAGGACTGGAGACAGTATGGCATGCATTTCTTTTAAACAGACATTTAAAAAAAATTATTTTCTTCTTTTTACTGTGCATACAGTTACCAAGGAAGCATTTACCTATTTTTTAAACAGATATTTCAGCAGTTCATGTTGAGTGACTCTTGCATCTTTGTGTGTGACAGATCACACAGATGATATCAATGCTTTTAATATCAGTCTCTGCACAGCCAATGCCTTTTCTTTCTGGATCTAATTTTCAGCCAATTTTAAAGACTCTGGGATAAAAATCCTTCCCTGTACCAGATTCTGATGTCACAACATAATTCATAAAATGCGCATTTGTCCTTCTGTGTTACAGAAGGGATTGTCTGTTTGCTTTATTATATCAGAAATCTCCCATAGGCCTGAAGCTTCAAAATATTCCCCAGAAACATGAGGAAGATAAGTCTGATTTTTGCCTCATTTAGACAAGTAGTGCACTAGTTAATTGGCATTAAAATTTATTAGAGAAAGTGGAATTCCCAAGAAACCTGTGATGTTTCAGGTTCTGTCATCCCCCTAAATCTGGGGTTTTTCTGAGTATACCAGGACATCTCTACTGGTAACATCACCATCATCCAAAAAATTGTAGATTTAAACAGTTTAAAAGGATTTTTCACTCTTGTAGAAGCACAAAATAGTAAAAAAAAGGAAATACTGGCAACAAAGAGAAGGTGATTAGGTCTGTTCCTTTATTCAGTACTAATATTTATAACGACGGCAGGTGTTTATTTCACCAAATTGTGTATTTTTAGCAACTTGCATTTGATTTTTGGCTTTTTTTTTTAAAAAAAAAGATTCAACCCCTTCACAGATTAACAATTCTAATGTACACTCTTATTTTTCCTCATGGTAATTTATGAGCATTGCAACTTCTCTGAAACTCAAAACTCTAGTTTTTATATTTTTTTTTAGCTGTCTCAGAATTTATAGGGCTATTATATCAGTCCTTCCCTAGGATTAACAAATTATTGTTTTCTAGACCTTCAACCACTCTGTCTCCTCTAGATCCATTCCAGCTGATTAACTTTTCATAGGATGGTGAGAGTGCTGAAGAAAGTAAAAGAATTGTTTCAATTGACTTGTATCAAATCTTACTGATCTAGTAAGGTATAGGTAAGATACCTGTTAAAAAAAGAAAAAAGAATAAGAGATAATGCTGATTTTCATTTAGCTTGTGTATTGCTGCAAGCCCACTTTTTTTCATTGTCATGGTTGCAGCTAGCTTGTAGTTGCTGAATAAATTTGGTCATATCAGACCTTCAACCTCAGCCAGCCTAGAGGTAAAACAGGTCCTCAGATGGGGCGGTGATAGGTTGGATTCAAATCCACACAGAGACTTCACCCCATCACATTCCATCCTAAACTGCAGACTTCTCACTGGTCAGGAAGCTGGGCTTTGTGGAGCTCAGACCAATCAGTGGTCTGAACTGAACAGTGGTTTAGAATGGGGTGTTTCAAACCCTTTATATAAACTAGGTTGGATCAATAAAGCTTCCTGTTGTCGCACAAAGACCCGGGTGTGTGTCGTCTCTGCCTCTGACCACAGACTCCACGTTGCATTTCATGCTGCTTAACCAATTGTTCCTGTTATTCTGTGTAGCAGATTATTTCTACCTAGATGTAATCCCTCATACTTGTTCATGTTATATTGTACCTTGCTGGTTTATGTCTGTTCCATCAGTTTATCAGGATCTACTTGCCCTCTGGAGTGGTTGCTATCTACAGATCTTGTTACCATGTCTTAGAAGGAAAGAGTGCATTTTTTATATATATACTTGTTCAGAAACTCTACGTATCACTAATTCCAGGTACTATTGGTTTATTGGTGCTCTTGGAAATGTATCCACTCCATGAAGTTGTTCACTGGAAAAGTATTTCACATTTGACAAGCGCTCCTGCCGTTTTGCCACCCCCTCTTGATGTGTAGAGGGTGTTTTGCACAGTGGATTTGATAATGGAGCTTCCAGTGATTTGTAGGGTGTTTCTTTACTGACCAATTTTGCCTCTTCTGTATTTATGAAAGTACTCAAAAGTTTTCACCGATTCTTTTCCAGCCTGAACACAGATTCCTGGGCTTCACTCAGTCCTTAAATAGCTCACTGGTTTATCATCTTGGAGAAACATTTCTTGGAGAAATTCCTAAAGTGTTTTATGATTAATCAACGAAGTCCTAAGATTCCTTTTTTTAGTGTCTCTACTGACAAGTTCTACAAACTTTCTGGGAAATGTGCCAGTGCTGTTATACATTTTCCATAAGCCCCCCCAAAACCTAAACTGATGCTTTCCTTATGACAAACCAGAGTGTTACTGCATGTGTAAATACAGCTATGAATTTTTTGTAGGAATCCTTTTAACAATTCTTTCCTCACTATTTCAAACCCTTTTAGCTTTCAATAGTTTTTTCTCAAGAATGTGTATTTTCATTACGAACTCATATTAATCTGTGCTTCCTTGAGCAGGTGGTTGTGTTGACTTTGGAATTAGACATGTAATTAGAAAGCTGAACATGTTCCCATCATGATAGTAAATTGTCAAAGAAATACTGCTTTTACTGCTGTGTTCCAAAGAGGACAGAATCATGGGTTGGATTGGAAGGGATCTTAAAGCTCATCCAGTCCCAGCCCTGTCACAGGCAAGGGCACCTTCAACTATCCCAGGCTGTCCCAGACTGCTCCCAGCCCCAGTGTCCAACCTGGCCTTGGGCACTGTGCCAGGGATCCAGGGGCAGCCACAGCTGCTCTGGGAATTCTATCGCAGGACAACCCCCCCCAGGGAACAATTCCTTCCCAATATCCCATCTAACCCTGCCCTCTGGCACTGGGAGCCATTCCCTGTGTCCTGTCACTGCAGTTCCTGAGGAATTCTCCCTCTCTGGGTTCCCTGCATCCCCTCAGACCCTGGAAGGAGCTCTGAGCTCTCCACACAACCTTCTCCTGTCCAGGCTGAGCAGCCCCAGCCCTCCCAGCCTGGCTCCACAGGGGAGGTGCTCCAGTCCCCTCAGCACCTCCATGGCCTCTTCTGGACTCTCTCCAACAGTTCCATGTTCTTTTTATGGTGGGGCACCAGAACTATTCCCAGCATTCCAGCTAGGGTCTCACGAGACTCGTATAGAGACAATTCCAAATTGTATTGCACCAAAAAGGAGATGAATGTGCGTAAGTTCCTCTATTTTTTGCCACAAATACAAGTGGAAGTTAAAAGGCAGCCACGCATCTTAGAGAGCAACAGAAATACTTGATTTGCAATGACATTTCCTTGTTTTAAAATCCATCTTTTTTATCCATCTTTTCTAAAATGCATGTAAATATATTTTAGGAATAGAGTCAGTATGTATGGAGCAGAATATAATATTTTCAACTGTGAGTTTCAGTATTTTGATGATTTTATAAAACAGAAACTTTATTCTGAATTTTATCTTGAGATTTACAGTGTGGTAGATCTGACTGACCAATGGATATTGGTGGGACTGATCTTTATTTGTGTCAGTCTTAATTCTTATTCTCTAGTGTTACACTGTCATGGATTTCTTTTTAGACCACTTAAGGATTGACCATTTTGATAGTTGATTTGTAAGGCAGAGACATAATTTTGCTTGAGGAGGCTGGAGATTCACTCCCTTAGCTCAGTGATCTGTGCAGGTCATGCCCTGTTAATGTAGGAGGACCAAGGACACCGATTTTGCAGGTTATTAACTCTTTGTATATATGTCAAGGATGGATAGCTGGGAGCTAATCCGCAGTGGAACAGCTGACAGCATGGTAGGTGTGAGTCCTAGATGGAAAATAACTTTGGCACTGCCTCACTTTCAGGAATCTCCATGAAAATTTCCCATGTTTTAGGTGTGTTTATATAATTCTGCTCTATTTAAGGAAAGTCTGTTGGCCTAAAAGCAGAGGTTAGAAAAGAATAAAGAAACAAAATGCATCTCTTGTGGGTGGAAAAGGGCAGGGCAAGGCAAGCAGGGGCATTAAAGGTCAGGCAAGTTAGGGAGGAGTAGGCAAAGCAACCAAGGCATGGTAGCACTAGGCAAGGCAAGGCAAAACATGAGAATGAAATAACTATTTTCCAAGCTTTCATAATTTTTCTAAAAAAATATTTGATAGCAGTTTCTTGCTGTTTCAAGTTTTCTGCCTCCTTTTTTTTCAGTTAGTTTTTCTGTATTCTCAAAAATCTTCTGTTGAGGCTTCATTTATTTGCTGACAGAAATGCAGCAGTCATTGCAAATTCAAATCTTTCAGTGCCAGCTCAGTGGTGTTCAGTCTGAACTACTTGCACTGCAGGATGCAAAAAACTGGTAATTGTCTTGTGTACCTATTGATTCATAAGGGTTAAAACTCCCTAAGTCAATGATAATGATAAAAATACTTCTGATACACAGGGTTTTTTTAATGTTGTATGAGACTTAAGCAGGTGAGAGTTGTTATTGAATCAGCTTGAAAAGCATTTCATAAGGAATGTTCATGTCATTTTAGTTTTGCTGTGCTGTCTGTGCAATGACTTCTGCTTGTTATTGTACCCAAAAACAAAGACCTTGACAAAAATATTTCCTAAAGAAACCCGTTTTCCAATACAGTCAACTCCTGTTTTTAAGTTGGTTCCAGAATCTGCTCAGTCCTGATTATAATTTCCCTTAAATCCTTTAAAATTAGGTGATAAAACCCTAGGTGCTACAGAGCTCAGACAGGACTGCAAATAAATACTTGTTTATGTTTCAGGATTTTGGAACATGCTTTTGAGAATTGTGTCAGGAGAGAAGAAGGCTGTAAAAGACTGGGTTATAAACTCTCCTCTTGTATTCTGATTTACTTTAATGACAGTTTTCAGTCCTACATTGTCACTTTGTGCTAAACATAATACTGCATCCAATTTACAAAAATCAAAACAGTTTGCAGTTAAATCAACCAATAGGAACAAGCAATTTTGGTAATAAAGCTGTGTAATATAGAATACATAACCTCCTGATTGTATAAAAAATGGATTGAAATATACCTTGCAGGTATGTGCATGAGATCTCAGGAAGATTGACATAAAAAGATGAGTTTATTTTTTTTTTAATTGAAAGAGGCCTTGTGAAAAAACCCCAAATAATGTAGTTTCAAGCTGAACTCTTCTGGTTATAATTCTCTGCCTTTCTTGAACAAAGTATTTGTTTTCCTGTTCACTCAGCTGTTATTTTGCAAATTGTTTTGTTTTCTGTCAAAAATAAAATACATATTTAATAAAGCAAAACAACCTTGAAAAGTTTGGCAAGCGAATGTGGCTTGCAGCAAATCCATTAATCCTGGTTTGTGAAACATAAGATCAATTGGTTCTGTGTTTTCCCAAGTACATTTAAAAGCTACCACACCTCCTGAGAAATGGAATGGGAGGAGTGTAATGCTTTTGCTTCACCAGTTTGAGATCTTCCAGCCACTGCACCAATCAGTTTGGTGTTCAGTGTCAGCCAATCACCAGTGCACTCCCTAGAATGTACTCACTCACCTCCTGCTGTGAGATGGGATTAAGAGAAAGGCAAAGAAGACTCAAAACTTTAGAAGGTATAAAGAAAAATGTATTAATAGTAACTAAAAGAAAGTAATAACAATTAGAAGAAAACTTTCAGGACATTTCTCCCCTTACAACCTTTTCTTCCCACTAATAATGTAAAGAGACAAAACCTAAAATTTTCTGTCAGTTTACTACTTCTAGAATAGTCTTTTTTCAATTCACTTAGGAAGAGAAGTCTCCTTTATTAATGTTATGGAGACTTCTCCACAAGAAAATAGTTCTCTCGTGGCTCTTAATTTCTACAAATAGCAGCTGCTCAGGAAAATCTGCATTCGTGAAATCCCTCCCCATTTTCTACAAGCTTTTTCCCTTAGCTGTGTTTATGGGCTATATTAACGTGTGGGTACTGTTTTAAAGATGAGCTGTTCAGAGGTAAAGGTTCGTATTGTCTATTTCTGAAATCATCTTCATCACTGGCAACAGAGACCTTCTCTTCCTGGGGGTACAGGAACTTCATCACTCTTCCCTCCTTCTTTACTCAAACTTTTCACAGGATCACAGCTACTTTAATATCTACTTAATTTTGCATAAACCTTTGCTCATTATCTACAATTTGAACGCTTTCATCTCCCCATACCTTCATGCGTTTTAGGGGAAAAAAGAGTCTTTTTCATATCTTTACAAAAGGATTTTAGCTTAAAACTAAAGACATCTTCTCATCCTGGGAGAAACAGGGCCAGAAGACCAGCTCCTTTCAAAAGGCCTTTATTAAGAACAGCTCTTGGGTGGGGAACCCGAGGGGTCGCACACACCACCACCGCTCCCACAGGACAGCGCTGAGGAGGAGGAGTGCAGCTTTGTCTCTCAGCAGAGCTGGGGCTTCTGTCCTCACGAGAGTCCTCAGGAAGAGGATGTTGGCTCGTAGTCTAGGGGTGTCATCCAGAATGAGTACTCCTCAAGCCATGGTGACAGGACGTAATCCAGCTCTGTAAATGGTGGGTGATTCCCAGTGGTGCAGCCAGTTTAAAACCATAGTTTATGTGCTGGTTTGTTGTTTTTGAGAGAGTCCATACCATACCAACAGCTCCTCATTAAATTCAGTCCGGGTGCAAGTCCCTCTGGGAGCAGGGGAAGTGGTTCCTGACCCAGCGGAAAGGGACACAAGTACAGGGGTGCAAGTCCCTCTGGGAGCAGAAGTGGTTCCCCACAGAAAGGGATACAAACACAGCGTTACAAATACAGAGTAAGACAGTAACACTTAACAATGGCAAACAAAGTACATTCAACAACAGACTAACACTTCCAGTTAAGATCCTGTTAACTTTATCAACTTTATCAACATTAACTACCAATTGCCACCCTGGAAAAAGAACTCCCATCTCCAATGTTTCACTTCTTACAATCTCTCCTATCTGGGATTTGACTTTTTCTTCATTGACCTCGGTGTTTTCATGTTGCTCCTCTACATGCCTGCATTTTATTTCTTTCTCTCACTCGAGGGAGGATTGAAGCACTGAAACAATTAACATCTTGCCCAGGCCTTGTAGATGGCCACCTGATCCCTGCAGGCCAGGCTCGGTACCTTTCGGGTCGGAGCTGTGGCTGCTGGGGGGCAGATGGGGTCTCAGCAGCCAGGCCACAGCTCAGCAGTGGCGCGGCAAGGGGGGTGCCGGCGGCTTCTCCTCTCCCCTGCCCGGTGGTTGCCGGCAAATCTCACGGTGGTACAATCTTGGCCGAGCTGGCCCCGGCCCGCTCCTGGGGCCCAATGGACCCGGCTCGGCCACAGCCTGGGGGCGGGGCAGGGCTCAGTAGCAGCAAGATGTTGGAAATTGCAGCCACGGCCTGGCCTGGCACGGCCCGGCCCCACAGCCCTCCCCTCTCCCTGCCCGGCAGCCCACTGGGGCAGGGCGGGGGCCCAGGCTCGTGGCTGAGATCGCCCGGCCCGGCCCGGCCCCTGCTGCCTCTCTGCCAAACAGAAAAGAGACACTTCCCAGGATTTTTCGTTTCATACATGGGTGTTCACAGAGGTGTATCTGCTTTCTTTTTGCATCACTTCCGTGAGTGCCTCTCATGCAAAACCACTACAAGAAGGAAGAAGGAGGCTGGAGAAATTTCGGGGTTCTATTTACAGGCTTGTTTCTTGTGGTGAACAGACCATATCTTGTCACAGCAAATAACGAGAACGAGACTAGTTCCCTGCAAACCTTGCAAATCAGAATTACATTTCACTCTCATCTAGAGGAGAAAAGCAGGAACACAAAGATCTTTCCAAGAGAACCAGCTTCTACACGAGGAAAACCTGAGTTGGAGCTGTCTTTGCTCTACTCTGGCATTACCCCATCACTTGTGATGCCTTCTCTGGTTTCCCATTGCTTTCATCCTCTGCTGCTGTACCAACACATCCAAAACAGGAAATCCAGCTGTGCCAACTGGGATCCATCCCTTGGGAGGCAGGGCTTGGAGCAAAGCTGGCAAAATTCTGCACTACTACAGCCCCTCAACCTGAGGCTACAAATCAACCTCAGCTGGTGAAACACTACTTTCTTTCAGCACAAGCATAACCTGCTTTTTATAATATAAAATGTACTGCAGGCTTAATTTTCATTTTGAAAAACTACTAGCAAGCTAATGCAAAGTCTTCTTCTTATTCTTTTTTTTTTTTTTTTTTTTTTGGTAATGATTTCTTTTTATGCTGTGTAATGCTGAGATTTTAAATTATGAAAACTAGAGGAGTGACTGTTCTAAGTCCAGTTATGGTGTCTACTTAAAATGAAACTTGTAATCCAACCAATCTATTCCTTGCCAAAAGTAAAGATCAGACAATTCAGCAGTAGAATAAATTGCTTGGTAGTGCCTGCATGGATTTGAAGAAGAATAAAAAATAATAAAGAAGAGGGTTTTGTTTTCCTGTCTTTGAGAGATAACAGGCATTTGCAGTAATGTTCACAGGACTCTGTGATCCCATATAACCAAACAGGTGGAATTTGCACTTGTTCCAGTGGGTCTATAGAGCATGTTGCATATTGCAAGAGGACACTTGGGCAGGTGAGACTGATTATGTGATAGTACAGTGTAGTTATACAGAACAATTATATTATTAAATTTCACAAGGTGATAACATTTATGCCAGAGCAGGAACATCCAGTCAGCCACACTTATACCCTTCAATCCCGAGCTAGAGTTATGTAACTCTGCATTAATAAAAGTAAATATTCCCAGTGCCTCATGATGTGGCAGTTCAATTTGATTTCCTTTTCAAAGGCCATCAAGCAGCACTGACTGAAATTGTAAAAGAGACCCAAGAGTGGTACTTCTTACAGCAGCTTTGGAAGGGCCACCCTTGTATTTTAGTGTTGTGGGACACACCCATGGGGAAGACAGAGCCAAAATGTCCTGGAAAAACACCATTGTTTAACTTAGAGTGAGAAACTGACACAACTCCCCATGACTCCTTTCTTTCCAATGTAAATGTACTGTTGTCAGTCAACAGCTCTTCATCCCCCAGTTTAGAAAGTACTGTACCTCCTGCTCCCCCAGTGGTTCTCTCTGAAGGACAACTCTCACTTTACTCCCTCATCAGTGTAGCCCATGTCATCCCACTCCAACTCCTCCCCTGACCCCCTTTCCCAATGGATAGTTTGTATCCTGACCCCTCCTACCTTCCCCAGTTATGTGCCCTGGCCCCTCCCCTGTTCTTGGCTCTTTGCCACTGGTTCCCTTCAGCAGGGGTTGTGTTCTTGCCTGCTCCTGCCTCTACTTCATCTCCTTGAATTCCTCTTACTTTCACTCTGGGTGAAGTAAGGTCTGGTGAGACCCTCAGATCTACCGTCAATAAACCCTGCTACATTTACTATGTGAAGAGCACTCTCGTCTTTCTGGTTGAGGCTTCAATTACTCCATCCGGGCTCGGGCGTCTGGTGGGCTGGGGGAGTTGCTCACGTAGCCCAGAGTGGAGACGCTTTTGGTGCTGCAGGCACCCTGACAGCATCTGCCTGGGGAAGCTACCTGGCTATCCACATGGTGTCTTACTTCAGTGCACATAGCCCAACTTAGGAAGCCTCCCAAATGTGCTGATTAATGCTGCAGCTGACTCTGTGTAATTAACCATTGCCTAATTGTATTCTGTGCTGCTCTTGTTTATCTTGAAACTTTCCTTAAAGGCAGAGAGAATTGGGATTGTTCAGCCTGGAGAAGAGAAGCTTTGGGGTGATCTCACTGTGGCCTCGTAGTGCCTGAAAGAGCTGCAGGAAAGATGGAGAGAGACAATTGACAAGGGCTGGAGGGACAGGACACAGGGAATGGCTTCCCACCTCCAGAGGGCAGGGCTGGATGGGATTTTGGGAAGGAATTGTTCCCTGGGAGGGTGGGCAGGCCCTGGCACAGGGTGCCCAAGGCCAGGTTGGACACTGGGGCTTGGAGCAGCCTGGGATAGCGGAAGGTGTCCCTGCCCACGGCAGACGGTGGCACTGGATGGGCTTTAAGGTCCCTGCAGAGGACTAAAAATGCCGCCTTCCTCTTTAGGCACAAAAGGGTGAGCTGTGGCAGCAGCTCTCTGGCCACAGAGAGAAGCCAACTTTCCCAGGCATCATTCTGGGAAGCACTGTGAGAAGATCAGAGAAAAGAATGAGAAACAATTCTTTTCTTCACTTGCTGTACCTGGTGTTGTGAACATGCGGCATGTGTTACAGAGATTTGTTTACCAAAGGGTGGTTTCTTAATTAGCCAGTGGTGATGGTGTTTTAATTAAAGGACCATGTAGTAGTAAAGTGGGGTATAAAAGCATGGATTTCTTAAGAAAGATTATTATCAGCCTTCTGTGAATATCTTGAGAGTCTATGTCACTTCTTGCTGGGTCCAAACCTGTTGTGCTGACATCTGCTGGACCCTGGATATGTCTGCATGAGAGTGCAAAACATGAGACTGGTGAACTGGGGGTGAGGTGGACCTCAACACTCGGTGCAGCCTATGCTGAAGAAACAGGAACGTACTGGATCCGGACATGTTCACAGACAAAGCAGTCTGGTGACCACTTGTGGAAATCGCATCCAGCAACCCTTTGTGGAGTTGCAGGATGGGTGGAGGTGCCTTGGACCCCGCCAGGACCTCACAGCGCCCACATCTGGACACCTTCTGTTCTCCCAGAAAGATAACAGTGACTTTTCCCCACATCTTCCTGGAGAAGAGATGTTCCCTAGGGACTGTGAGTTTGCCCTCATAGTGTAGGAGCTGGAGCAGGGAATGGATTTCCCAACATAACACTGCCTGCATCCCAGGGTAGGCTTGCAGTAGTTGCCTTCAAAATGAGCAACTGAATTTCTGTGCCAGAACATGTAACCCTTATAGTGTAGGGACATATAATCCTGTAATATGTGATTTAGGTAATTCGTGCTTATGTAGAATATGACGAGAATATATGTTACAATGTTTGAAAGAAAATAGGAGCTATTGGGGAACTTGCATCCAAACGCCGGTTCCATAACTCTATATCAGCATTCATAGCTTGCCGGGAACCACACTGTCCAGCCCAACACAGAGAAAGGAGACAACATGAATATGTTTAACTATGAAAAGAACAAGAGAAACTCTGCCTCGGGCAAGGAAAAGTGTATTACAACTGACTCTACCAGACTGCCTTCGTGGACAGAGAGGGTCCGATGTGATAGAGGTCAGATCTTGGTTCACCCAGCACCAATCCCGGGGTCGACACTGTCCCTTTGATTGTGGCTGTTGAGACTATATTGGTTGCACAATCAATTCTATTTTTTAATTTTATTATTAAATTGGCTTGATCAATTTTTATGTATAATAATCCTTCATGAGGGACTTCCTGGGTCAGAAGATGCTCTCCACAAGCTTTTAAGTTGAGCCAAAATTCATGGGTTCCCCGTAGATGTGGAAACTGCCTTGGACCCGTGGGCCTGGGACACGCTAGGTTACCGTCTGTGGGAGGAACTTACTACGAGAGATGTGACCGTGCCTCGACTAATACCGATTTGGACAGTCCTTTCCAGAGCAATACGTGGCTGGACCCCAAGGAAAAGCGAATTCACCTCGGCTGGAATGTCCCAATGAGACATGGAGGAGCGCCTCCCATTGCACAGGTGGACTCCAGCCTCTCCTGCGCCGCAGACAGCAGCGGGAGTGCCCCTGCCACAGCCAGCGGGTCGGGCTTTCCCTGCTGCATACGTAGTTGCTGGCGAGCATTTGCCACAGCTGGCAGTGCTCCGGTCCCCGGCGATACCTGTCTCTGCTCCCCGAGCAGCGGCGGGCGAGCCTTTGTCTCGGCCGGCCCCGCTCCGATTGCCGGTGCCGGCGTTCCCTGTTCCACAAACCAGCTGGCCTTGTATGCCGGCCCCACTCCCCTGTGCCGCGGCAAGCTGGGAAGCGACCCTTTTCCCGAAAGCCACCACTGGTTCCTTCACCCCCCGCACCGCGGGGACGGGCGGCATTACCACAGCGCACTCAGCGGCGCCCTCCTGACTTCCCGGCGCATGCACGAGAAGAGCCGACAGCTCCTTCCCTACCAGTCACGGAGTCCCCGCTGGCTGTCCCCCCCCTCGTCATGAGCGTTGCGCCGGCAGCCACCGCGCCGGGGCTTCCAACTGTTCCGCTGCAAGCAGCTGGTTCCGCGCCAGCAGCCGGCTCCCCCGCGCCGCTCATCATGGGTCGGGCTGCGCCGCAGGCAGCGGCTGCGCCAACAGCCGCCAGTGGCCGCCGCCCCGCGCTGCAGCTTGCAGCTAGCCCCTCTGCCCTGCAGCCTACAGCCGGTTCATCGACATCAGGAAAGCGCCGGCCAGGGATGCCCCCCCACGCCCGCTCCGGCTCCTCCAGCCGGCCGCTCCCACCCGGGCCTCGAGCTGTGGCACTGAAGAAATTCCCCAGCCCGCCTCGCCGCTCCCCGCTGGCCCGCCCCCCGCTGCTTCCCTCGGGTTGCCAGGGGACACAGGCAGTGACAGCAGCGACCACCAACAGCCTGTCTCTCGGCTGGGCCGTGCCCTTACAGCTGAGGGCTGGCCCGACCGTGCTGCCAAATCTGAACATCAACATTCCCCTGGGGCCAGCACCTTCCCTGGGAAGGGGCCCCCTCTCGTGCTCTGCGGGCTCCCTGCCGTGCCTCGGAGCACCCCGTGTGTGCCGCTTCCATCCGCGGGGCGGGAGGAGCGGGGTCCCGAGAGGCTGCGGCTTGGTCCGTGCCCGGAGGGGCGGGGGAAGGGGGAATGCCGGAGGGATGGCCGAGACCTTGGCTGCGTGCTGGGGGCGGGTGGGGAAGGAGAAGGCGGCAGTGACCCGCTCATCCTGGAGCGGCAGTGGGCTGGCCCCGGCACCGCAAGTGACGCCAGGGCAAGGCTGCGGGAAGGGAACAAGCCAATGAATCTGGGCTCGGCAGTGATGGAGTCACCGCCCCGCCCGCCGGGGCTGGGTCCCCTGGCCTGCCGCTGCTGCTGGCTTTCTGAAGGGACACAAAAATAAGATAAATTATATCTGAACCATTCATTCACTCATAATGGTTATTCTTAAGAGCCCTGTTTTAGAATGTGTTAAGTGACACCCCAATTAGAGCTTGGGCTGTGGCCAGGCCCTGACTCTACCTGAATGGGATGATTGACAATCAACACAGATGTTTTCTGCATCCAAAGTAATTAGGCCTTTTGGCTTGGCA
Source organism: Pyrgilauda ruficollis (assembly GCF_017590135.1). Classification (NCBI taxonomy): domain Eukaryota; kingdom Metazoa; phylum Chordata; class Aves; order Passeriformes; family Passeridae; genus Pyrgilauda; species Pyrgilauda ruficollis. The sequence continues at coordinate 88,913 of NW_024524267.1, forward strand.
ATTCAACCCTATATATATATATGACAGATGAGCTTACTTTCAAAAGGAGTTTGGAAAACTTGCTGACTTGCTTCACAAGGTGTTGTGAATATGTGGAATGTGTTATAGAGATTTATTTACCAAAGGGTGGTTTCTTAATTAGAAATTTCTTAACAAAGATTAGAATTAGAATTTCTTAACAAAGATTATTATCAGCCTTCTGTGAATATCTTGAGAGTCTATGTCACTTCTTGCTGGGTCCAAACCCATTGCGCTGACATCTTCCAAGTCAAACCAATCCATGATTCCATGAGATCAAAGAGAGATATATAGTTGATAGTTTTTGTTTCTAGTTTCATATCATTAGCTGTGTTATTACATCAGACATCTTACAATGACAAGCAAGCTGGATGCTGCAGCTTAGCACCAACCTAGCAGACCTATCTGCTTCCTGGAATGCTTGGAGCATTCAGTAGGAGCTCTGGAGCTGACTTGGGTCCTGGATTTCTGAGATCTTACTTCATGGAAAGGCAGCTGTGTGGCCTCTGCCATTTTTTCACAATTGTGATCAGTGTATCATGAGTGCCATAATTTAGTCGAACTCCAAGTTACTGCTGGAGGGGCTTGGTTTGCTCCCTGTTGCTCTTGTGCCAGTGTTTGTATGGGTGGTGAGTGCATCCTAAAAGCTCAGTTTCACATTATGCTTGATTCAGTGTAGCTGTGGGCTGCACCTCTCTCCACATCCCTTATTTCCACCACATTGCATTAACTGTGCAGCAAAAGGTGAAGTTGGACCCATTGGCTGGTACAGCTGTAAACTAACTTGCCAAAAAAAATGGGAATGGCTTGTCATCTCAGCAGATCTGATTGTGACTGTGAAACCAACATTGCATTAAGGGAAGAAGCAGAATAAAGGAGGGATGGAGAACAAACAGGATAAGAGAGCTTCTCCTCCTCTGCAGCAGCCTGTCTTAGCAGCACAGAAGGTACACAGCACAATGAAAGACCACACAGAATTTCAGACATGGTCATTACCAAAGCACCACACTTCTGGTTGAACACTCCACCTCTCCTGGGATTTACATCCCAGTATTCTGGCCTACTCTGTTTTTCTAGGTCTTGTGCCAGGAGCTCTGTTCTCTTCACACAAAAGGTGCCAGCAAGGAAGTGAAGTGGAAGTAGAAAATAAGGGGAAGAGTTGTGGCAACTCTGGTTCAAATGACTCAGAGAACATGCTTCAGGGTAGTCAGGCTGCTGCACCAGCTGGGATCAACAGCTTTGTGAAGTCATTCCTGACACTTCAGAGCTGGGGAGAAAAGGATTTCCCTGTAATAACTCTCTTTGAGAAGTTACTGGCTCAGCAGAGGGTTGTGCAAGTTTATAATCTCAACTACTGTCCTGCTTTTGGAAGGCTTTTTTAAAACCACGATTTTTAAAAAAAGTCAACAGAAACAAGCAGAGAAGCAAATTTTGCTGTCTGCCCAAATGAAACAAGGTGCCTAATGCTGACCAGAGGTCATTAGCTGTGTAGATCATAGAGAGCACTGCAGAGCCATTATTGCAAATTTAGCATGACAGAACTTAAGTACTCTGACGAGATGAAAGCTGCATGCAACACTTAACTGCCATTGTTACCAGGCAGCAAAATATTGTCCCCCTGCCATGACATTGGAAAGTTGCTGTAATTGCCATCTTTAATCTCAAAATATCAGGGTAGAAAAGGAAGCCCAGGCCACCAAAATGATGAATTTTTCAGTATTTCCTAGTGCTTGTGCAGTCATGATGCAGAAAAGGACTGAGAGTTGAAACCACCTACAGATGTCAAACTTTGGGGTGGGGGCACCCCGGGGATGTCCCCGGAGGGTCCCCAGGCTGAGAGTTGGCTGGCAGCAGCAGGCAGGCAAGGAGACTCCACACGGCTTCTGAGGGTGCTGATTAGATGAGGGTTTATTGGGGGTCCCATCCCCAGGAACAGCATGGTTACTGAGGGAAAAGGGGAGGGGGGAGAGGGAGAGCCTAGGGGAGGGAAGGGCAAAGAGAGGAGAAAGGCTACGAGAACGACTGGTCTTGCTTGCACCGTTTAAGTGGGCGCGGAATCACACTGGGCCAATGGCATGACAGAGACAGGATGTTCAGGGCAGGACCACAGGCTCAGAATATACCATACATTTCAGAGGGGTGAGACAGAGCATACCATTTAAACAAAATGCAATACCACATCAAACCATACCTGAACCCACCTAAGAATATACAAAGAGGAAATTTTGGCAAGGGCAAAGGGGGGAAATGAGGTTAAGAAAGAAAAGAGTTATTTTGAGGCAGCCGTATTTATTTGCCTTCCCTGTGTCTTTCAGCAGGAAAGAGCATTTGAGTCAACCATATCCAGAGTGAACAGAGCGGGGAGTCTCCTGTGAAAGTGCTGCTTCCACAGAGGATAAATATTGCTTTAGCTTTGTCTCTACAGTATTTGAGTGATGCTATCCATGACAGATCTTCTGAGGGGTTTATATATGTATTTTAACATAATATCCTTTACTACCCTTTAATATAGATCTTGCGAAACAGACAAAAACAAATCCTGAGCTTAATCTTTACATAAAGAGTACATCTGGTGTTGTGGCCCTTTTTTGCTCTTTAATTGACTGATCAGTTATTTCCAAAACATTAATTTCAGGCATTGCTCCCTCTTTCTCTTGGTCATCTGGGAATGCACAGGTTCTCCATTTCCTTCATACTGGAGGTCAGACTATTCTAATACCATGTTATTAGAACAACGTGTCGACTGAGAATTGAAGCTTTTCTTAATTTTCAGATTTTTGTGGATCTTTCATAATCTTGCCCTTTATTTTGACTTCAACAACTAGTAAAATGTAGAATAATCCCGTCTTACGTATCCATGTTTATTATGCTGTGGAAAAAGTTCACAGCCCTTGGCAGTCTAGGAGAGCTCAAAGGGTCTCATTTAGGACTGCTGTTCACAGGATCACAAAAGAATGGGCTTTAGTTGTGGTAATTTTCCATCGTGGCCATTAGTTGGGAGTAATTTTCTTTTCAGGTATGATAACAAAAGTGTTGTTTCCCTGGGATTGTTATTCAGGCAAGTTTCCAAGGCTGTTTGTTGGGAAACAGGAGCTCATTACCAGCACCTGTTGCTGGGAGCAGTGTCTCTGAGGAGCTCAAGGAGCTCAGCCCATGAGCTCCTCGTTGAGGCTTAAGGAGCATTTCTGAGCACAAAGGCCCTGCCTGAGGATGGGTGGGAGGTGCATCTTCACAACCTGCCCAGCAGCCTGCAAGCCCAGAAACACTGGTTAGTTTGAAACATGGAATTAAATGTAATTGTTCACTTAAATCATGTGCCAAAATCTGTTTACAGCAGCCTTGTGTGGCCGGAGGAAAGTAATTTGGTGCTACCAGTTGTGCAGCTCTGTCTCCACCTGTTACTGTGACTGTTCAGGTTTCTTAAACTATTAACCTCACACTGTAAGCCCCACTTTGTATTGAGTCCTGCAGTTAAGGTTGTGGGGTTTGGTTTTTCATTACTCCTGTGGTTTTTGAAGGATGATGAACAGACAGGGAAAGGTCAGACTGTACCTGGTTGAACCATGCAGTGGTTATTTCTTTGGTCTACTGGTGACTCTTCAAAAATGTTTAGAAGCAGCAGGGAAGTGCAGGTGCATGAAATAAGCCCATTGATGTCTTAATTCAGCTGTGACCTGACCCCTAACACCCTCTGTGTATCATAATCAACAGGGCTGACAAACAGGAGACTGGAGAAAAATTGTGGCATTGGGTTTTGTCTATTCCAACAAAAGTGTCTGGTTAGAAAAAGGGGGAGCAAAAAGTGGATTTCAGTCAAAAGTAATGAGAATTTTGTTAATACATTATGTGAGAAAGTTATAGTAGACTAGCAGAAATAAGTATATTTCTGCTATACTTATATCTTCAGATATAAGTAGCACTGAAGGAGCAGAAAATGGAATAGCAATTAAAGTGGAATTTACCATGGGAGGTCTGGTTGCAATTCCAATGATGATCACTGGTCATTGATCATTGATGTATTTAAAAAAAAAAAAAAATCAACAGAATCTTTAAATGCACCCAAGAAGGATCTTATCCTCCCCACGTTTTGGAGAAAATCAGTGAATCAAGCACAGAATAGTGTCTCAGTTTAATAAATGTATTTTTTTTCTGTTTCACACACAGCAATGCATCAGTACTGACATATTTTCTGGTTTTCTCTCCTGCTGCTGTATGTAAAATTAAATAAATGGTGGGGTTATGTATTCAGTGGAAAGAACAAGATTTTGTCAAGTTGATTTAAATTCACTGGAGAGGGAGAGAACGACAAAGATATAAAATGATATTTATTGGAATGATGCACTGGGCTATGGTGGACTCAAACAAAGCTTACAACCAGCAAAGCCAAGCAGGCTCTGGGAATGTCTTTTTAAATTGAAGAGCACATTCTGGCAGCCTTTGCCATGGAATTTTCCCCTAAATTACTGGTAATTTTCTGCACTCTCAGAGAGCTGTATAATCATACACAGCCAAATAATTGTACTGGGAAGCCTAATAGGAAATGAGTTCAACAAAATCATGTCTGCATGAACTGTTGCATGAGGTCAGGAATGAAAACAGCAAATTTATGAGATTAAATTTAGCTGATATTGGAAAAAGGGAAGTTTATTATTTATATTTAAAAGTTGCTGATAATAAGCTGGTTTGTTTAATGTCTGGAAGGTGTCTATTTTGCCATAGAGATTAAGATCTTGATCTGCTTGTTTGCTTCTTATTCCTTTTTATATTAAAAATAAAGAACAAATTCCTGAGAGCACAAGAGGGGTGAATTTGCATCAGGGTTCTGCAGCTCTGTCTCCATTCTGAACAGGCGATTCCTAAATAGTCCCTTATCAGAAAGCTTCTTTGCAATGTTTCTCTGGCTCTGCAAAGGATAAGTTATCTTTAATTCTCATTTTTGTCATTGTCATTATATCTGAGAGAGAAACAGACATTTTGGGATGTTTCTGAAGCTTTTGTCGATGCAAGAAGATGGGCTTATTGTTTCCTTTTTCTTCATAGACGAAATAATTATAGCTCATTAAAAATATGCCAAGGATCTTAAGATGTAAAGACGTTTTCTAAATATCTTTATCTCTAATACTTATGTGCCAATGGAATTTTATAGAATTAGAGTACAATGCTTTAAAACTGACAAGAGTTACTGAAAATGTAATTTTAACAAAGCTAAAAAATGTGAAAAATCACCTGCAGGAAACCCAGAATCTATCTACAGGATTTTTTATGTGGTTCTTTTTTTTTCTTTCAGAGTAGTATTAAATTTCAAAAGGCATTTACTGCTTTTAAAGGTCTATAAAGTAGAGCAGAATTTTTGTATAGCTATTTTATTTTACTTCCTTCAAATGTAGAATGTCTTAACTCTAAGTATTCTTTCAGTAAAATTTATTCTTTTTGTGGTTTCATTTGTTTTGTAGCCATTATAATTGAAGAATTTTCCCATTATCCTTGGAGACTGAAAATTGAAAATATTTACAATTCATGGTGGGACAGAAAAAAACCCAAATTATCTACAGGGATGCCAATTTCATTTTAACATAATTTATTTTAATTTTCAGTTAAAGAATTACATTTCAAGGGATGTTAAAGGTGGCCAAAGGTTGGGAATGGCTGCTTTAGGCATGTTTTGTATTTCATGAAAGGCTTCTTCTGCACTAGTTAAATTGCATCATCTAAGCATTTTTTAATGAATAACAACAGTTTAAAGCAACATAGCTGAGAAGTAGCTGTTAATCTGCTGTGCCCTTTACTCTTGCATAAGATGAATCATGAGCTGTTGAGAAAAAAATTACACATTATTTCACTTTATTAAAATATTAGAAGTTAATTTTGTGCTATTTGACAGCAGATTCAGAAAAGTCCTTCAGAAATCAGTGTTTTCCATTTTACTCCTGACTAGACAAGAGAGCAATGATAGCCATGTTGAAGAAGATTTTGATTGCTTTTAGCTAGATAAGAAATGTAGAAGCTCATAAATCAGACAGTCATTTGAATGTTGGTATCTGCTATGTTTTCCTCTGTGCCTTTTAGATAAACACAAATCCTTGCTTCTTAAAAATACTTTCAAACTTTTATGTTATGTAAAGTTTCAAAGACAAAAGTAGATGCATTCAGATGAGTGAGATTAAAAGAAGATGCAATAAGCACCCAGTGAATTCCAGGCCTGCTGTGAGAGCATTTTCTACACTTGTAGAAAGTGAAATGGCATCCCAGGATCTATGAAAACAAAGCTAACATGAGCCATTGTGGGAAAGATTTCACTCCAGTGCACTCCATCTAAGTAGCTGTGATCTGTCAGTTTGTGTCCAATCTTTAGGCTTGACGCATTTTCCCATTTTCTTTGTCTCCCCTGAAGAAATCTGTGGTCAGGTTTTTGAATTCCTGTACCAGGCTGATGCACCTTTTTCGGAGTATTCCAGAAAGTCTCTTGGATTTCATGACACATTTTGTGTTTGGCTTCTCATGGAAGACTCACCCTGTCTAAGTCTGAAGTAGATCATTGTGAAGGATGAGGTGTAACCACATTTTATCCCAAACATTGTGTTGGGACAGGAAAGTTAGGATGGGAGGGAGGGTCCACCCCAAGTCTCTGCCTGGAGGGCTGAAGTGGGCTCAAAGGTGATTCAGGGGGGTTCAAAGGGGTTCCAAGTGGGTTCAAAGGGGCTCAAGGGGGCTGAATTTTTGCCTAGATATATAAAATAGAAGTATTCAAATGTAACCCTTCTATAAGATTAGAAGGTGGTATCCTTCTATATCACCTTTCCAAGGAGGATGAAGTAAAAATAGAGGAGATTCATTCCCCTGTCATCTTCTAAAATCACTGAGGGTTTATGATATTTGACAAAGCCCATGTGGAAATGGATTAATATTTCCTTTTTGTCTAAAGCAAAAGGCTTTTTAAGAAAAACTGAAATATTGGGGTTTTTTGTTGGTTTTTTGGTCAACTTTTCTCAATAGCATCTATTTACTTAGTGGAAGAAATAGTCTGAATGTTAGGTGTTCCAAAAAGTTTTGCCTTAATCAGTTGGAAGCAGCATCAGTCCAGCTTGAATCTGTAGTATTATCAGTGCTTTTTAAATCCACATGAAAATATTTGCAATAGCGGTTCCTTTTTTGTGTAATTACCAAAGAAGGGGTCTAGATGTGTTTGCTCAATAAAGGTCTGATTTCAAGCAAATTCTGGGAAGAATTTTGTGCCACAAAATCGTAGCTACTGTGGTCAGGCCATGATGAGTGCTTCTGGCTATAAGAGGAGATAAATAGTGAGAGGAATGGCAAAAAGTACCCCAACCAAAATGATGGCAGTTTGTACAAAACCCAACTGATGTGAAATAAAATTATATCATTAAGAATATTCAAGCATCGAGAGTAGATACTTGAACGTGGGGCAGGAGCACCTGGCCGTGTGGAACTTTTTTAGACAAAAAGGAGGTATTGGATTAAAGGTTTAGCCATTAATAACTTTTACTGATCATAAAAACATGGGAGAGCGAGAGTGAAGTGATTGCTTCTTTGTTTAGGAAAGGCTATAAGAGGGAAACAGATCAAGCTTCTAACATAATTTCTGATTAGAAAATTATGAAAAAGGGCAAGGAAAAATGAGGAAAGTTTAGGCAGTTTCACTTCAGCTTTAAACAAGTAAGAGGTAGTTCAGTGGGTGCTAATGTTTTTCACTTAGTCACATGTATTTATAAATAATGCACTGTGTTTGCAAGTCTGCTTCTCAGCCTCAGCCTGTTTGACAGTGAGGCTGGTGATGCTTGTTGTAAATATCCCCAGATTGTCACACAAGGAGAAATAGCTTTGATTAATGAGCACCTCAGGGGGACTGGGGCTTGTTACGGAGCAACTTCTCCAACCCAGAGCACTTAAGACTGGTCTGGCTGAGTAACCATGCCATGGAACTTGGGATATATTCTGAGGAGTATCAGCACAGTGGGACAGTGTAACATATTCCAGTTGGTGGAATAGGCCAAGCTCTCTGTAGTTGTGGGAATCTGAATTAGTATTAGAATTTATCTTTATTTCTTCTTCTGTAGATGTATGTGAGGTGGTTTCCCAAATTTGATCACATGCTTAAAATTAATAAATGGATACTGTTCCCTTGATCTCCTTGTTTCCTGATGTATTTTTTCAAGATGCAGAATTGCCCATGAGTGACTTGGGTTTTGTAAAGCCTCTTGAGCTCTTTGTTTTATTTATGCAAGCATCCAAGTGTGAGAAATTATGGTGGGCACAAGAAATTAACTTAGCCAGGTCTAGATGCTGCATTTGGGCTTGAATTCAGGAATCTAAACTCATCTCAACCTTTTGTGCCTTTCTTTGGATTAACTAACCTGCCCTGTGTGTTGTTGGCTGACTAATAATATAGAAAAGGGATGGGGAATTCTTCAGTGATGCAAATCCAAGTGGGAATAATGAAGAGCAAAATCATAGTACATTTTGCACTTCATAGAAATATATTTACTTATGCTGGAGCAACAGTGTGTAGTTTCTGTAAAACTTCCATTAAAATAAATTGGATCTTGGAAAGAAGTGATCAAGCAGCACTTTTCTAGGCCATTCTTTACACTGTTACATCTGAATGTCACAGCAAAGAAAAACAAGGAACTGGCTACTTACCTTCAGCGAGAAGACTATTGCTGGCTAGGGGTCTATGTACAAATCACGAACGGGACAGGACAGCTGGGGAAGGCGTCTCAAGCTGTTTTATTGTCCAGCATCAGTCTCATTCCGTGGTTATGACAATGGGAAGATGCCAGCAGCTCACGGCCCCGGCAGCAGACCAAGAACTCAATGTTACAACTTACTTTAAAAGTTTTTTGACCAATCGCACAAAGCAAAAGCATATTGACAGTAGATTTTTCCAGCCATTCTAAGCACATGTTCCTTTGGTTAAAACAATGCTTGCTTATTTCTAATACAATACCTGCTTGTAAGCCTTAAGTTACAATGCACTGAGCTCCACTATTGAGCTTAGAACTTCCCAATATCTCGCTAGATATAGTTTTCTGTAGCTTAGGGAGTTATTCTAGCCAAATCTTAAGACACAGACCTTTGTTCTATTTGTCCTTACTTTTCTACTTCTTACATAATATTTCTGCTGACCAATCTTATGGCTACTGCTTAGCTCTAATTGCAGTTCTGCTGTCGTTGAGGCCTGCTTTTTTGCAGCTTTCCCAAAACCCTCTGATTTTAAGGATTCCCACAAAAACAAATAAAAAACTTTTAGGGAAGAAATTAAAAAACTGCATTTGAATTGCAGAAAAAATCAATTCAGCTCTAATTGATCAGGGGCTTCATAACCTTGTTTGAAACTAACCCACTGATGCACCAAAAGAACTCTAAGAAATCAGTAAAATTAATTAGCAGGGATGATTTACCATTTTCTTTTGATTTCGATGTCAAACCTGAGGCCATTTTTATTGAAGGTTGTCTAGAGAAGGGCGAATGTTGCTACTTTTTGTTGTGGAAGGCACAAATTCATTTCACCATTTGAATAAAACAGCTTTTCAAACTTAATGGTGAACACAAAATGTACAACAAGGGGCAGGGATAGATGAACATAGTAAATGGAGAGGATAAATGTAGTAAACACCAATTTAGTAATTATAATAAAGCTGAATATCATGGTTCAGCATGTTCTGACTTATCTTACAGGGGAGTAAAAGTTTTATAAATTTGAAATTTCAAAGCATTGCTAGAAATTGGAAAAAGACATCACCTGAACTTCCACTTTTATAAGTGAGAGCACTCAGATTTGTGAAAGATAAAAAATTTCTTAACCCAGCTTGGAAGTGTGGGATGGTCTTTGAATATTTCAAGGCAAATCTAAAAATTAAATGGAAAGTTCCATATGGAAAGGTATCCTCATTCACAAAATCTGTGGGAAGACTTTATCAGCATCCCCATGCAACACTGGTGTGAGAGAGCATGGCTGGGGGGTCTGTTGGCACTATCTACAACAGTCATTATTTTATATCAGGGATTTAATTTTGGGTGCAATGTTGTGATTGTCCCCATTTTCTACAGTTTAACTTTCTTAGAGACTAAGTTCAAGACTGGATTTACTTTTTTGTAACACTTTTGATGTTCACTTTTGATGCCAAGTGCATTTTTTATCATTTGTACAAATACCAAAGCCTGGAACTCCAACCTCTGGGTTGATGCTTATTTGCATTGTGTAATTAGCTGCAAAATGAGAACTGAACTTGAGGGAGAAGTAAAAAAAAAATTAAAAATAAGACACATGCTGTCACCTAGAAAAACAGATGTAGCTGTAATTTACCTTTAAAGTTTTATTATGTTTGAAAGAATCCCACAGTTTTCCAGATGCAGATAAGTTTTTTTTCTCGGAGAGTGGAATAAATTGAAATAAATAGACACATGAGAAAAAGCAATTCCCGAAGGAATAACACTGAAAACAAAGAAAAATATCTCCCAGGAGCAAGGAAAGTGAATGGAATGCTTTTATATTGATCTTGATTAAGTTTTTTAATTTGTGAGCATTGTTACAGCAGTGAAGATTTTCAAAATGACCCAAAGCTCTTGGCAAAGGAGCAGAAGATTGGACCATCACTCATTTTCAACAGCAGACAGACAGTAAGCTGAATTTAAGTTCCCTTAAGTCATATGTTTCTTTCTTTTGCATTTTATTATAAGCTTTAGCATTTTAACTTTCAGTTTGCTCCTATAATCTTGAAAATGGTTTTGGTTAGTTCTTTATTAGATTGAGATAAAATGGCTTTTTGTGCACCCCAAAGAAAATGTTCGCTGTGGTGAAGGTGTCTCATGAACAACATAAATAAGGAGATTAAAGTTGGCATCATAAATGCAGGTCACAAGACTGACGAGGCACCATCTTCTTCTCAGCTTGATTCTTCTGTCCATTTTAATAAAGTTATTCCCAGGTTACTGCCAGCGAGGAAGGAAGGAAGGCCCCAGAACCTTTCATCAAATAGTTTAACATTTCAAATTGTTATGGACCAATTCATTCCAGCTTGCTTCTCTTAGAAGAACAAGCCCTATTAATGTTAATTTTTAATATTAATCATTACTGTTAGTAATTTTCTTTCCCCATTTAAAATCTCGTACTGTCACAGGATGGCAATATAGTGCATAGGTATATTTTTTGTATAAAAGCATTCCATGATTTTCTTTGGTGTACAAATCTAATAAAATCTAATCATTGTACTTCTGTTTAAGAGCTCAGATTCAGGGTACTTGTTAACTCAAGGCATGAATCTAGATAGCAACAAGATAATTACTTGCTAATTGCTATGTGATTACATTTACATTGGCCTGTCACAACTATAAAAGAGACTGTAATTGCATCTCTAAAATAGTGGTGATCCTCCATCGTGGTACCTCCTGCTTAACTGAATGGAACATAAATCTATTTCATTACTTCCAATATGATCCTCGGATTCTGGACATTAAAATGTTTTTGGCATGGCAGTTTTGGAAGAAACTATTCCATTCAAAACTAAGTTTGAAGAAATACCTTGCGGTGTAATGAGAGTCTAGAATTAAGCTCCTAATTGCAGGGTATTTCTGAACTCTTCATTGTATACCATCAGATTATTAAGGGTAATATCTTTTACATCATGATAGCAATTTATCATTGAACATTTCAACTTACCACGTTTTAAGCTACACTACCAGTCAATTTCAGAGTCTAAAAATGGTGCTTTGTAGCCCCAGGGAACACACTCCAGTTCCCCTAATGACAGCCAGGAGCACCCTGGGGGGCTGCAAGGTGTGCATGGCTCCACTTGTGCCCTGCACACAAAGAGGCAACATGGAAAGACAAATAATCTTCTGAGGAGGCTTTTTCGTCTCCAAAATCTAACCTTCATAGCTGCTTCCATCTCTGGACTGAAGACTGATGGACTTTTGAATTCCAAACACTGTCAGGCATTTCCTGTTTTGCAAAAAACTGGACATAGTGATGGATGTGGAGAGCTTTTAAAGCTGAAGCTTAGATGTTGCAAAATCTCCTGAAGGAGATTTCATGTGTGGAAATGATGGCTTTGTTACCAGCACTGAACTGTGTGAGACATCCAAATGGCAATAGTAAAAAAAAATTAGTAATATTAAAAAATAAATTATAAAGTTGTGTCAGGGAAAGACCCATGATTTTTTTATATTCTTATGATACATAGAAATGTAGAAATAATTAACTTGTCTTTCATGTTATTGAATCCAATGTAGGCTACCAAACTGGGTCTCAGAGATCACAGAAGAAAAGCTGAAGTAGATGGGGGAGATGGGACTAACACCTACTAGAAATTTTACAGATTACAGAATCAGTGCTGCTGTTTTAATTATCTTTTAGACCCCGAAATTGACAACAAATATACGTGAGAAACGATACTCACTTTCAAAAATTTAAAAAGTTTATTAAAACCTTATGAAAAAATATAACAGAATACTGAATAGAGAAAATATTACAGTGCCAGCAGCAAAGGATTTTTTCCCCCACCATGTGCTCATCCACACAGTGGACGTTTCACCTTTTAACCCTTTAACCCCTCCCAAAGTCTTGTCAGCTGACTCCTTCTCCACTGTCCAGTGGTGGAGATCACTTCCTTTCATCCCGACTGAAGGTCAGGTGCTGCCATAGTAACAAGCTGACCCTCCCAAATGCTCTGTCTACCCAGGTAACCCCGTGATAACAATGAAAGGGGGGGTGGTGGTGTGTAAAACACAACTATAAATCTATAAAACTTCTCTTAACACATCCATAATATTTGCCTTTTAATTGTGAGAGTCAACCATTGCATTACTCATCTATCACATGTAGAAATAACAAAAATGCCTTTTCTTTTGCGTTTCTTTCAAATAACACATTTACAGCCCAAGAAGTAGCTGCTTCATGTACATTCTGTTAGGGAAAAAGCTTGTTTGGAGCAATAAAGATTATGTTTGATTAATCTCAGTAACTGAGGAAGAATAAAAGGATTAGCAGCATGTGCCTCATTTTTACTTCATTCATTAGTTCATAAATCATATTTGCAATATAAATATCTGCTATAATAAGAGCTAGTGTTTATGCAAACTTTACAAATTCTTAGAAATTTCTAAAATGCCCAAAACCCAGTTTGTTTAAAATTCATTTAGTTAAACAGAGAAGGAATCACAGTGTGTTCTGGTTAAAAATATATTCAAAACATGATTTTCATTAATTTGGACCAGATTTTATTTAGACATTACATGTTACGAAATTTTTATAGGCAAGACTTGGTTAGCATCAGCAGTGCTTATATGATGTATTAGTTATTTTTCTCTGAGATAACAATAAGCAGTTTGTGGTGGATACTTTGTGGGGTGCTCCTGGGATGAGTGGAGAAATGAGAATCTTGACTCCATGTTTCAGAAGACTGATTTATTATATTATGATATATATTATATTAAAATGCTACATTAAAACTATACTAAAAGAATAGAGAGAAAAGGATTCATCAGAAGGCTAGAAAGAACAAGAAATGAATGCAATAACAAAGACTCCTGACTCCCATAGAGTCCGAGCTGCATCTGTGACTGGCCATTAATTAGAAACAACCAACATGCACCAATCACAGATGCACCTGTTGCATTCCACAGCAGCAGATAGTTATTGTTTACATTTCTTTCCTGAGGCTCCTCAGCTCCTCAGGAGGAAAAAATCCTAGCAAAGGATTTTTCATAAAATATCATGGTGAGAGCCGTTGTTTTTCTCATTCCAATGTATTATAAATATACATAAAAATCTCCTTTACTTGGAATGAAGGCAGAATGATTTGATGATTATTGCTGCAAGATCTTGGACTGATAATCCTGTGCTCAAGAAGAGGCACAAGTTCACTGGGATTTTTGCTGCTCCCCGTGTTCACAAAGGAGAATTTCTGTAAATTTTCCCTGTGGCCTGTGTGTACTCCAGCTTCCTGTGTGTACAGGATAAAGGGAACACTATAGAAGGGTACAGAATAACACTAAAGAACTTGACGTAAAGCAGCCTCTGAGGGTTTCCAAAATCTGCACCTCATCAGGAGCAGATTGAGTTCCAGTGAAGCATCACCTGGGATGGCAGTCAGGTTGTTGCACTGATAAACTCAATGCTGTCCTCTAGGCACATTCCAGTCAGAAATCCAAATTAATTTGCCTACCTTCCTACTGGACTTCTTCTGCCAATTAACTCTTTTCATTTGTCTCTCCATTGCATCTCTGTTCACTCAAGGCTCTTCAGACACTTTATCCTTTGTTACCTGTAAACAGGTGGAGAAACTGTTTTGCTCTTCCAGCCACATCCAGATAAATTGTTTCATGTTGCAGGACATTTACAACATTTTAGGACTGTCTGACATACAGTATGAGAAAATTGTCTTGACTTTTCACTCTTGTTTCATTCTTTTAATCCACCTTTCATTTCTATTAGAAAACATTTAATTCTGATGCATGGATCACAACTTTGGATCTAAACATCAATTAATAGCTTAAAATAGGTGTAGTAAAAAGCATATGAAATCTTAAGCATCACTATGAAGTCTTGTCTATAAAAATGTTGGAATTGCTGATCTGATGCTTAATTCAGACTTCTCTATATCAAGGAACCTTTTTAAACAATTTTAATTTTTTTTTTAAGATGATAGCTTTAGAAGTTTTCAGCCTTCTTTCATTTTTAAATCTGCTGCTGAAACATATATTTCTCTCTCATCTGTTCTGACTCACCTCTTTGCAATCTCTAATGGCTTCCCCCTGCCTGCCCTTGAGTTATAGACCATTTCTGAAATGCTGTATGACAGCATTTTCTTGCAGTGTTTTCAAAAAAGAAAAATTGCCTGTTTATGTCTCAAAGTCCTGAAAAAGAACTTTCACTCTTAGCATTTTCATGAGCTAGAGGGCCAAAGTTCGTTTCTCATTCCATAATACCAGATGGGAAGCAGGGAAAAGTAACAGAGAACTCTTTAATCAAGGGCCCTGATCTGGAAAGCACTAGTCTTTGCTTAGGGGACAAAATATTTTGAGTTCCCACAGAAAGCAGCATAGGCCAAGCACACTCAGCTGTATTCTCAAAGTCCAAAATTTATTGGTGTTTAGACTAGATATATATAAAAAAACCCTAATTACCATATGGAAATCAAACCAGCAGTCGGGTGTAGGTGATCCAGCTTGGTGACCTGCACTGATTTCTTACATGCACAACAAGAAGTAGCAGATTTGGTGTATTTTCACTGCTGATTGGAATGTCTTTGGTAACAATCTTTTCTCTGGGGAGGAAAACAATTGAATTACTGCAACCAAGTCACCTTTGATCATCTCAGTCTAAGTTCAACTCAGTGACCTGTGGAAGCCATCACTATTAAGACATTTTCTGACACAAATTTATACATTTTTTTACTGTGTTTGGCATTTGATCTTTTTAAATATAAGCATTAGAAATTGCACTGTTGTAACAGTGATATTAGGCAAAGCTACCTGCCCTTCCCAAATGATTTCATTTTAAAAGCCATTAATATTGATTTTTATTATTAAGCCACAATAATATTAATTTGGGGAGTATCTAGTGAACGAGTTCTTTTCAGCTTTATCTTTTATGTGCCATTTGTTGTAAAAGTTGAAAGCAATGCCATCTTTCTGAAAGATCCTCTTGGGAGGAATGTTTAGAGAAAGGTACCCCTGAAACATGTGCAAAAGTCTGTTTTGCTATTGTTTCTTTTCCAAGTTTTTCCTGCACCCACTCTTTGCCACTGAGCCTTTTAGGATTCCTACGTTACCATTTTTTTGCCCACATTTTGTCATCAAAAGGAATTCTGCACTTGGCTGGTGCTAAATCTCACTCTACAGTTCTGGTCTCACAGTACAAACTGTTTGCTCTGGATTAGTCTGGTCTCCCATTTATGACTTTCAACACATAATAATTAAGGCTGGAAAAGCACCCCAAGGCCATTGAGGCCAAGCTGTCCCCGACGCCCACCTTGTTCAGCCCTTCCTGGGACACCTCCAGGGATGGGCACTCCAAACCTCCCTGGGCAGTTCTAAGGCTTGAGCACCCTTTCCATGAGGAGATTCCTCCTGTTGTCCACCCTGAGCTGCCCTGGCCCAGCCTGAGGCCGTTCCCTCTGCTCCTGTCCCTGGGAGCACAGCCTGACACCACCCCCGGCTGTCCTCTCCTGTCAGGAGTTGTGCAGAGCCAGAAGGGTCCCCCTGAGCCTCCTTTTTGTTATGAATAAAAAGTTATCTATTTTTGTTTAAGGTTGCAGAGTTAAAGCCTGCAGACCAGCGGACAGAGCTGCATCACTCTCCTCCTCCTTCGTGCCACTCCTGGGGACAGCGGCGGCGTGGGCGCGACCCGTCGATTTCTCCCCACCTGAGCTGAATCTCTTTAATAAAGGCATTAAAAGGGAGAAATATCTCCTGCCCACTTATTTCACTTTTCACTTTTCCTTTTCAATTGCACTTTAATGAACTTAATTTTTCGTAGGCCTATATTAATACCTAATTGTTAATTTACAAGTAATGACCTGTAAAGGAGTTACCTATTTCACTCTTCCCTTGAAATCTGCCATCACAGTATTACCGTAGTCTTTTTGTGGGGAAAACATCTCACTATGAAACTTCCACTCATTTACTCTCTTTCTGGTGCGTCATTACTTGCATGCATTTTCTTGTTTCCTCCCAATTAGGTTTTTTTCATTAGCAAGTCCTTGACTGCATCGTTCAGAGCAGGAGAGATGAAAGAGCATGTGAGTAATAAGTGATACACACTTACAGAGTGGGCACAGGCAGGCTGTTCTTCGCAGGTCTTTGTGTTCAGTGATGCTCAAGGCAATGCAACAGCACAGAAAACTGTCAGCTCCCCTTCTCCAATGCAGGTGTGGTTGCTAACACTGGCAGAGCCCAATGTGCAGTATTTTTTCACTAATTTCCCCTTCCTTCAGCCATAGGTCAGCTATGCCTAGTCTAGCTAGGTCTAGCCTAGTCTAGTCAGCTAGGTCTAGCCTGCATGTCTCAGATCCTTCTGAAAGAAGTTCTGAATCTGATTGGAGAGAGGCAAGCTGTGTTTTACTGAGTGAGAGTTAAAGTGATGAAAACAGCCTGGGTTAGGGATAAAAGAGGAGAATGTGAAGAGGAGGAGAAAAACACTCCTTTAGTGCCTCTTAGTCAGCGATCCCCACAGGCTTTGCAGAGGCTCTTGGAGCTCTGCAGGGAAGGAAATGCTGCTCTCTGGAAAGCTGAGTCACAAAGGGGATGGGAGTAGGGGCTGGGAGTGAAGCTGCAGCCAGTGTGTGCCACAGAAAAAATCAGTGACTCCAATAGCCCAGCCTGCCAGGGCTGTTTGTGTGGGCCTAATCTGTAGTTTCTGAATTCTTCTTTTACATGAAGACCCACTGAGAAAACAGAGATGAGAGAGGGAAGCTATGAAAAGGGCATGAAATTAAAGCTGTCTTGCATGGCACTGGCAGACACAGAGGGCTCTTGCTGCCTTACACTAAGAGTTGAGACTGTCTCTCAGGTAATTGTTCCTTTTACATGGATCCAAGGGATCGAGCTTCCTCTTGGCTAATCCAAGGCAGTGTGTCACTGCTGGGTGTGGTTTCATCACCAAACAAATAAGCAGGGATCCCATCAGCATCCTAGCTCTTTCTGTGAGGTGTTGCACAGATAAGTCCTTTCTGTCTGTTTCTGGTAACTCCTGAGATTTCTAAAGGACAGAAGAGAGTTTTTGCAGTGAAAACTACAGATCTGAAGTGTTTTGGCTTTGCAATGTTGCATAAAGACTGGGATAGGCGTGTGTAACAATGAAGAGATTGGTACCTGGAGTTGTTCTGCTTCTAGTTTATACAAGCATCTTCTTTCTTAGTACCCTTGTAACAACGGAAATTCAGTACTTATAAAATCTAACATGGTATTTTGAAGAAAATCTTGAAGTGCTTTCTCAAAGAAATATACAGCTGTGCCCAGTGTAAGCATAAAACCCCCCTTCTTTAATGGGTAGTGATAAACCTTGGTAATGAACCTCCCCACAGACATTGCCTTAAACATGATATAACTCCACGTTACTTCAGAAGTAAGTATTTAAAAATAAGATTAAAATATTAGAAGTATTGTTTGATTATCCATACTTACACCTTCAGCAAAAGGTTCTTGATCTTTGATTTGTTGTTTAATTGCTGACCCAATGATTCCTTGCTTTCAAAAGTATTACTGGTACTTGATCTACAACTTGCAGTTTAAGCATCTATTAAATATTTGATGTGCATCCCAAATAGCCATAGGTAGTGCTTAGGCATTCATTTTCCAAAATATACCTTTAAGACACAGTATAGTAAATTCAAAGTGGAACAGTGATCATAAAAGCTGCATTCTACTCTGAGTGTGCAGTTGGGTATTTTATGGCTAAAGCTGTTACTTCTTTAAGACTTGATGTTTGTCATTGCATAAGTGAGAAAATAACCCACAAAACCAAAAAAAAAAAAGAACAAAAAAACTCTCAAACAAACAAAAAACCAAGAAAACTAACCAAAAAAACCCACCACCAAAACCCACAAAAATCCCAAAAACCAAACAAAAAGCCAAACCCAAAAAACAAACATACAAATTAATAAATCTAAACCACACATTTTAAAACTATAACTATGTTAAAATTGTTTTATATAGGACAGCACCTGTGAGTTTAAAAATTATTGGTGCTATATCTAAAAAATTTTTAAATGTACAATCAAATTTAGAATAAAGAAATAATTTTTAGTTTATTACTAGCTATTTTTATTTTAGTATGAAAATTTCCTACTGCAGTCTTAAGTGAGTACTGGTACAGGGAAATACACCCTTATAAAGTACCATATGAAGTTCTATTTACAATCTGTTTGAGAAATATGGATTTTAGCAAGTACTCTGGACTTGGGTTTTTATAATCTAGAGCAAATTCCTTCCCTCCAACTCCTCAGATGAGAGTCCAGATGCCAAACTTCTGCCATAAACCTTTTTTATACCATTGTAAAAGATTTGTACACCCAGAGAGATTTTCCTCCCATCACTGTATTTTCCTTGTGGGAGAGAGGGGGAAACTTTTCCATTCTTATTTTGTCAGACTCAAACAGACAGTGAAGGCAAATAAAAAGTTGGAGTGATTGAGTATAAACAGCAACAAATACCAGGGTGTTTTTGTGGCTTTCTATAATTTCTGTACTATCAGTGTGCTAAATATGGTTTATTTCAAGATCAACTTGCATTAAAACTTCCCAGTTTTATTATGCTGTAGTGGTCACAGATGTGTCAACACAGGGAATTAAGCTGGTATTTGTAAATCCAGCTGTTCTGGTTTGTAAATGATATAATAAAGTCAACTAAAAATTCTTTATTGTAGCACATACCATACGTCATATCCCTGTTTTTAAATAATCATAACCACTTCCAGTTTTTACTAAACAAATAGGAGCAGCCTTGAAGTTTATTTACTGAAGGTAATCTAATGCTAATCTGCTTTGCTTTGGTTTTATGACAACTTTGGACACTTTGGGGTGTCTTCCTCTTGCAGGTAAACAAATTTCTTACCTGATCCTTGTGAGTGAGCTCCTGATGCTGCCTGGATACAGCTGGAGCTGTCTGGATGGAGCTGTGCTGCTGTCAGCTGGGCCAGGGTGTTACATTGATTTATAAATGCATTATCTGGCACAGCAGCCCAGCTTTTTACACCAGCGAAGCACAGGAGCCAATGGAGGGTTATTTAGTCAGCTTTTCACAAGATATTTTGGATTCCCAATAACTTCCATGAAAATTAAGTGCTAACTGTGTTTATTTACCTTTTGATATTACTGTCCTAGGGGGCATCTTTTTCCACATCATTCACTGATTCAAGTTCTGCAAGTTGAAAATGCCAAAGGAACGGTCAAATCAGATGAGACATGTTGGTGTTTTATAGATACCATTTTTGCAACTCTTCTATAAGATTTCTTAGCTCTTTCCATGTAAATACATCAGATTTTCAGTCTTTCATGACAACACCCTGAGTGTTTTGGACTTTCTGTGCACCTTACTATAACAACCTAAATCAGAGTCACTCCAGCTGTCTCCATATACCATTTTGATATCTGTTTGATAGGGGAAAATGAGAACTTTAAATTAGTTAATTTCACTTCTAAAAAATACACCTGTGAGATGTTCCACTGTTCAACTCCTGCATTTTAACAAAAAATAACTGAGAGTGTCACTGTCAGAAACATCAGTGAATGGCCATGCCTGGGTGGACACCTAGGAAAGGAGATGTTATCACATGAGGTGAACATGATGCAGGACTCTGAGAAATAAACCAGAAGTCCCGGCAGCAGGCACAGCAAACCTTGCAGTAGACATATGAGCTGCATTATTTAATTTTTAGCAGGATGTAATTAACTCATGAAAGCCACCATTGAAAAGAATTTGTGGGGGTGAGAAGCAGATTTTTATAGATCAGTGTTTTGTGATTTGTTCTCTGAAGCATCTGGTCCTCATCACTGAGACAGGATTCTAGTGATGCTTCAGTCTGCCTTACAATAGCCTGAGCATTATTAATAATTTATCATCGAATTCCTGAACAGAGTTCACATTGCAAACCCTGCATAATTTACAGGGCTGCAGCAGAGGCTGACACCAGGGACAAGGTGTTGAAGCAGATTTGCAGGTGCCACATGGTCATTCACTATTAGGAATCAGTCAAGGCACCTCTAAGCTGTCTGTTAAAGTAAAAGGTGGTGTGAGGTCTCTGCCTACTGGGCACCAGGTGAGCAGTTGATGAACTGGGATCAGCATTTTGCTGGTTTGTACTAGAGAACTGAGATCCTGCAACCAAAGCTATCATTTTACTGTGAGTTTTTCTTGAGTTAAAGAAACTGTTTCATTAATTCTACAAGGGAATGTGGTCTCTGTAATATGTAATTTATGAAAATTCGTGTTCATGTGGAATATACTAGAAATGTACAAGATATAAGTTATGACGTTTGTAAGAAATATTCTTAAAGGATTGTAAACTCACACTCCAGAGTTGGAGATTGCCTCATGTGATTGGGAAGCCACAGATGGCAGTGGGAGAGAGGTCTAATTTACAACCCAAAAGATGTGGCTCCGGAGGTGATGGGCTCTTACTCAGAAACAGTCCAGGAAACATTCAAGCGATGAATACTCGATAAGTCAAGGGTGGTCAGGAACATGCATCCCAATGCCAAGTTCCCTAACCCAGCATCAGCATCCATCGCTTGCCAGGAGCTGCTTTGTGCAGCCCAAGCAGAGAAAGAAGACAACATGAATATGTGAAACTATGAAAAGAAGAGACTCTGCCCCAGGCTGAATAAACTGTATAAAATCTGCCCAGACTGGACAGCCTTCGTGATCAGAGAGGATCTAGTGCAAGAGAGGTCGGATCCGTGTTCACCTGGCATCGACCCCAGGCTCGGCGCTGTCCCTTTTGATTGTGGCTATTGGAGACCGTATCTCAGTCGCTAAATAAAATCTATCTTTATTAATTATTAATTTGGCTTTATCGATTATTACCTATAACAGTCTCATGGGGCAATCCCTGTTAACAAGTGCTGGGACTTTCTACTCTGAAAGGGTGGTCAAGCACTGGAATGGACTCCTTGGGGAAGTGGTGGAGTCACCATCCCTGGAAGTCTTCAAAAAATGAGCAGATGTGGCACTTCATGACATTGTTTAGTGGGCATGGGAGTGATGGAGGTTCAAAGGCTGAACTTCATGAGTTTGGAGAACTTTTCCAACCCGAATAATTCAGTGGTTCTGTGACTTTAGTGTTTACTGGTGTTTCTAGAAGTGGCAGCTGGGTGTTTAGAATCTTTCTTAAAAATAAAATATTCTTCGTAATGAGGGTGAATGCCAGCAAGGTGAAAAAAATTTCAGCCAAACAGCCTTGCTCCTAGAATCTAGTGAGTGGTTACTGAAAAAGAGAGAGGTTGTTAATGCCACTTATTTTATTGGACAGTAGTGACAGCTGCTATTTATCAAATGCAGGCATATTTCCTGACATGGTGTCTAACAAAGCATTGCACATTCAGAAAACAGAGATTGTTTGTTTGTTCTCATGTTGGGCTGGGGTTTATTTATTCACTGTAGCTGCCCAGAAAAGACAAGGTCTGTTCTGTGCAGAGCAAGAAAGTCTGATACAAATGCATATTGTGCATGGGTATTTATTTTAGAATATCATACGACATTTTGCACCAAATTCTACACTAAAATCTCCCTTAAAACCAAACTGCCCTTCAATTCTCTGTAGACATCTGCAGGTGAGTGATTTGAGGTAGGGGTGGCATTTGTGTTCTACGTGTTCAATTCACGCCACAGTGGGGCTCTCAGCTTCCAGCCCGATCATCTAGGTGCTGTTGCAATGTAAAAGTAATAATGATGATAATAAAATTAACATCTCTAGTTAACTATGACAAGCTGAGTGGGTTTTTTTCACCTCCAGCTGGTAGGAAATTGCAGCACATATTTTTTTCCAGACGTAGGCTGGTACTTAGGCTTTCCACTACATAGAGAAATATCCCTGCATTTTCTTGCTCACTTTCTCTGTTCATCTGCTTCAGTGACCTTACTGATATGGAACCTTGTAAAGTGGTGAGCTGGCAGTGACAGACACAGGAGGTGATACACATGGATTGGCTTTAATGAGCGATGCCTAAATGCTCACATTAGCATCAGTGTTCATTCCAGGCTTACACAAACAGGTATCAAGGTTGAGCTTGCCACTGGCATTGGAGTTGCTCACATGGCTCTGCTTTTTTCTGTATCACTGTGGAAATATTAAACAATTTTTGTAATTTTTTTTTTTTTTAAATTTTGGATCTTGGATTGAAGCAAAGTACAAATTCTCTAAATTTCTTTCTCTGATGGAAATGTTTGATCTGACTCCTCATGGCATGGTGCTGCAGCACAGCTGCACTGAGTGTTCTAGCTTTGCTGTTCCTGGAGCTGAAAGTCATTTTTATCACTGATAAGGTAACTTCTGACTGCCACTGCTGCTGTGTGTCCATTTAAAAAGACAGGTATCTCTGCTTGCAAAATTGGAACTTAAATCTTTGACATTTCAGGAGCTGCTGTATATAGAAACACAAGGAGTGTGTTTTTAGCTTGCAGACAAGAGGCCATGAACTCCATAAAAACAGCTCCACAAAGGGGTAAATTGAATATCCTGAGAGCTGAAGATGGGCTGTGCCAACAGACAAGAGCAACAATTTATGAGTGAAACAATAAAAGACATAGAACCAGTATAAAATCATTGTTTCTGTTAAATAGACCAGATTCTAAAAATTGGCAGTAAAGGTGCTCAGCTAAGGGACATGGCATGGGAGCCACCAGTAGAGAACACTTTTTTTCATCCCTTTTTATCCATATCTATGGCTTCTTGTGACATGATGCCCCAGACTTAGGAAGAAAAAAAGCAAAACTTCAAGGTCTTTTGAAATTACACTGCCCCATTTTATTGGTTGATTGCTAGCTCATATAGTATAAGAAATTCAAAATACTCTTCTGTCCTAGGTTACGAGATGTGGGTGGGGTTGTGTATTCTATTATCAGCTGTTAGAGGTGGGGCAGTTATCTTCTGTTAATTGGGCAGTTTATCTCTTCCACAACCAGTCTTCCCTCCAGAGAAATATCCTCTGTTAATAGACCATTGAGTCTCCCTGATAAAATTAAATCATCCCATTGTGAGATGCTCTACCCAGGGAGAGGAGCCAAGCATTCCTACCTAGAAGTAATCTGAGATTTAGAACACCACAGCCAGCCTTTTCCATTAGATTCCCAGAGGAGCAGCCCTTTCTCCACTAAATTCCCAAAAGAACGGCTTTCTTCTGTACTAAATTCCCTGAAGAAGACCAAGCCCATCTACACCACCACTACACCTGCAGAAATGCTTACACCCTTCTACAGAATCACTGCTTCAACAAAACCACACCTGTCACTCCAAAAAGACTGCAGCCACCATTCAATCAGACTGCTACCAACACCCTGACACACAAGGTGTCAAGTCATATTTTGACTCTGTCAGTGGTTTGGGTTTTTTTGGTGGCTTTTTTTTTGTTTGTTTGTTTGTTTGGTTTTTTTGTGGCTTTTTTTGGTTTGTTTTTTGTTTTTGTTTTGGTGGGTGGTTTGGGTTTTTGTTTTTGTCTTTTTTTTGGTTTTTTTATTTGTTTGTTTAATTTGGTTTTTTCACTATTAAATTTGTATTTTTGTTTTTAGTTTTCCTAATAAAGAACTGTTATTCCTATTCCCATATCTTTGCCTGAAAACCTCTTAATTTCAAAATTATAATAATTCAGAGAGGAGAGGTTTACATTTTCCATTTCAAGGAAGGCTCCTGCCTTCTTTAGGAGACACCTGTCTTTTCAAACTAAAATGCCTTCAGATTTTTATGTCCCACTAATTCTTTACAGGTAATTTTCTTCCCCTCTTTCAGTCATTTATTTTCCAGGCTGAAGACACTTCTCACAAATTATCTCTCCTTGCATGAAAGCCACACTGTAGCTCTGATGATTCTTGTCCTTTTTTGGGTAATTTCTAGTTCAACTGTATGCTTTTTTTTCAGGTGACATAAATATAATCACATTTTGTAACGTAGAGTTCTGCAGCTTTGAAGGGGAAGGGAATTTAGATTATTCCCCTCAGTGGTTAATTTTGTCTTCAATCCTTTCCCCATGATTCTTTAAATTTTTTGTTGTTGTTGTTGTGGTTTTTTTATTGTTCATTGTTTATATTGCTTATTTTGTCCCCATCATCTGAAAATCCTGTCAGCTCACTCCTCCTTGCCAGGTCATTTCTGAACCTCCTTGAAGATTTTCTGGTAATTTTCTTATCTTCAGACATCAGCTTGGTGTGATTTTCTACTTATTAGAACCAAGCTGTTCATAAAAGTAAACCACTGGAATTCCGTGGAAAGGGCCCTTGAGATGGTGATTCTAAATAAAACAGACCAGCTCCTGCAGCCAGAAAATTTATAGAGGGAAGGATTTTTATTAAATTCATTGCATAGCAATCAATAAAATAGTCTTCCATTTAGTGGAAGTTATAGTTTACTACAGAGAGGAATGATTTCTTTAGAATTCTCAAAGTTTTCACCTTATACAGAGTTGACAATCTAAAAAAAAAAAAAAAAAAAAAAAAAAAAAAAGTGAACAAAACAAGGTGGAAGTTAAGAGTGCCAGAGTTACAGTATATTTTTGTACTCCAAACTCATAAAGAATGCAACATTTATCATTTGTGATGCCCAAAGCAAGTTATGGGCAGAAGAAAGCAATAGTAGAGTTTACATCCATGAGTTTCCCAGACACGTAAGGAATTTAAGAAGAAAATCAGTAAATTTTTTCTATTTATATCAGTTTTTTATGTAATATTTTTCAGACCCAACATGTAGCTATGTAAATCAAAATGAAAACAAATGCAGAGTCTAAGAATTCAAAGAACTGAAAGTCAGAAAAAAAAACCAAATTATTTTTAAGTTGCAAATTTCAATTCTCAAAAGACTGGAACAAAATCAAAGAAATATAATTTTGATCACTCAGTACTGTGTAAAATATAATAGAAAATCTACCCTACTGCTAACAAAACTATTTTGTTTTCTTTTCACCATTCTCAGGGAAAAAAAAACAAAAACAAAAACAAAACCAAACCCAAACAAACAAAGAAACAAACAAAAACACACACACACACACAAAAAAAAAAAAAAAAAAAAAAAAAAAAAAAAAAAAACCAACAAAAAAAAAAAAAAAAAAAAAAAAAAAAAAAAAAAAAAAACCCCAACACAATAATTTCCTTATCTCGCAGTATTTAAGGATCTTTTCTGCCTTTTAAAATAAGGGTAATTGGAATATGGTTGGTTTGAAATCAGTAATAACTTTTAAAATATTTTGAGTATATACTAAAAGTTTGGGGTTTTTTTCTGTTAGAGATTTAATATCTTCAGGATAAGTAAACCAATATCTAATAATCTCAGAAGCATTATAAGTGTAAGCCTCCTGTTTTCAGTGATATCTGGGGTTCCAAACAGGCTGCCTGGGCTGCTCTGTGGGCACCCATCGATTTTTTTTCAGTTTTATCAGGGTGGGTTGATTAAAACAACGTGTCAAGGTGGGACTCACCAGGAGTCTGGCTGCCAGTAAATTCCAGCAGGGATAACAAGGAGCTGGGGACAGTATTCTCCTCAGCAGCGTGTTTGCAGCCAGAAAAGGACAGATGTCTGCAACCCAACTGCCTCGGAAATTTCCCTCAGTCTCCAATAAATAGTTGATACATAATTGCTTCGCCTCTGGCTTCTCAGCTTGAGCTAAGCATTCCCAAACTACCTGAGTTGCTTACAAGCTTTTTGTTTCTTGGGGTTTTTTTTCCAGGTCACTTACATCTTTCCTGGAACTCTGTGTTCGGGATCATCTCATTTCACAGCTGTTAATGACTTGCAAAGCCAGTGCTGCCCTCCTGCTGTGTCACCTGAACCTCTCCCTTTCTCCTACCGACATCCCAGACCAACAGCTCCGAGCACAGCTGGGAGCGCCTATCATTTGGGATTTTTAGATGGCATCATGTGGGTTTGCTTTTCCTGCTTCACACTTAGCTGAGAGGTGTTAATTTATTACTATTATTATTATTGTTATTAACAACAACAACAACAACAAAGTGAAAGCAAGAGGGAAAAGTCACTGCCAGCTAAAAAGATAAGGGCATTAGAGACTGAGCTAAGCTTGTGCATTGATCTGCAGATTGATTCTGTGAGCAGAATCTTCAGAGTCAAGTGTTCCTTACTGGGCTCTTTTTACATTATCACTTACACCATCCACCCCTTTTGGGACCGAGTTCATTAATAGTGCAATACCTGAGGAGGTGGAGGTAGAAATTAGGAGCTTTCAATCCGGATGACCTGCTCAGATGAGATCACTGAGACCCTTCCAGCTTGGAACCTCAGGTTTGATTGTGAACTCTGTTAGTTTATAAAGAAATCTCCGAGATTTTCTCTTCCTTATGGCATTGGAGTCTCTGGGTGGGCAAGGATAGATTGGATTTAAATCTACACAGGGACTTCACCCAATCATGTTCCATCCTGGGCTGCAGACATCTCCATGGTCAGGAGCTGGGCTGTGTGGGATCCGACAAATCAGCAGCTGAGACTTGGCAGTTTTGAACTCCCGATATAAGAAGGCTCTCAACAATAAAACAGGCTGTTTGCTGTTGCATGGAGCTTTGAGGTGTGTGTGTTGTCCCTGTCTCTCTGACCACTGACCCCACGGAATGGTTGTTAAATTTAATACTTCCTTATTTAATTTTTTGAAGCCTTGCAGAGTTTTGCTGAAATCTCAGCTCAGTTCACATAACTGATGCAAACACTGGTTGCAAAGCCAGCTAATTGTAGGGATTTTGTAGATTTGGGGCAGCTCTTACTTGATAAACTCTTCTTGACTCAGCATAAAAATTGTCACATTTAATCTGATAAATAAAACAGGCAACACCGCAGTATGTAACCCCAGTAATTTTCACTATTCCATAATAGATGGTTTCTCCATAGGGACAATTCCATTATAATCCCTCTGCAGGCAGCCTGAGACTGAAGTATGCATTCATCAGTAGGAGTGTGTATTTTTCTAAGTCTGTTTATATTCACTAGTAGAATATTGCTACTCTGATATGCTGTAAAACTTGAACCTTGTAAAATTTAAAAATACTTTATAACATGTAAAATTACTCCATTTTGACCTGAATCTACAATTAATTTCTTTGAAATCACAGTGATTTAAAGAACACAAGGCCTTTATGACTAAGATTACTGGTGTTATATGTAAAAACTGATTCAGCCAATGTTTAACAAAAATAAAAAGTAAATTTATTGGTGACCGATATACAGTCCCGACCGCCAACAATCAAAGGCAGCACCGACCCCGGGACTGGAGCTGGGTGGACGCAGATCCGCCTCTATCACACCGAATCCCCCCTGGTCACCAACGCCGCCTGGCAGAGTCCGAGTTTTACACTCTTTTTCTTGACTGTGGCGGAGTCCCTTTGTCCTTCCTTGGAGTTCTTCACGCTGTGTCTGTTCTCTGTCCTGCGCTGGACAAAGCCTGGTCCGGGAACTGATGTGTATCTGCTCCTTGGTTCGGGAATCCCGCATTCAGATGTGTGTCCTGGATGGTCCTGTCTGTCTGAGATGAACATCTCCACGGGCCATCATCGCTGGGGTTCTCTCGTTCATACCAGCAAGAACACCCATCTCCTGTGCAGGCTACGTTCACGTTGTGTGTTAATGACACACCTCCTCCTCGGCTGCCGGCTGCGGTTTCGCCACCCTGTGAAGCAATCCCCTTTTCCCTTGCTGGTGTGATTCTAAAGTTTTTTATTTTATTCCTATATCCATAGTCTATCAGCACGAATTACCACCATATCCATAACACTGGTATTACACATGTTTAGAAAAATAATAGAGATACAAGTCTAAGAAAAAGCAGATTATGTAAGAACATCACGTATATTCTGGATATAATGTTTTAAATATGCTTATGTGATAGATGAGTAATGCGATGATTGACTCTCACAATTAATAGACAAATATAATGTATATAGGTTAAGAAAAATTTTATATATCTATAGTTCTGTTTTACCCCCTCGCGTGACCATCAAAGGACAGCTTTGGGGTTGGGACATCTGGGAGGGTTGGTTTGTCAATACAGTGACATTTGACCACCAATCATGATTTAAGGAAGAGATGTCCACCACTGGACAGCGAAGAAGGAGTTGATGGACAGAACTTTTGAAGGGATTAAAGGGTTAAAAGGGAAAAACCTCCATTGTGAGGGAGCTGAGCCCATGGAAGGGAAAATCTTTTGCTCCCAGCAGCATAACCCTTTTTCTTTATTCAGTCTTCTGTTGTATTTTTGATAAGGTTTAATAAACCTTCCTAAACTATGAAAAGTGAGTAGCTATTTCTCACACTTACAACTGCATCTGATTCTGTTTTACATAAACTAAAGAGCTGAAACTTTCATGTCATCTCTGATGGGAAAGTTTTAACAGCCTAAAAGTATGTAGTTATATTCTTTCAGGTAATAGAATATAATAAATATAATATAATAAATATAATACAATAAATATAATATAATAAATATAATATAATATAATATAATATAATATAATATAATATAATATAATATAATATTAATATAATATTAGTGCTCTGATAACTGTAATGATTTTGATGCATCTTTTTTGAAGAGGAAATAATAGTACCAGAATGTGACTTGAATATTAGTGTTTAAATATTTTAAATATTTCTTGGGAAATAATAATTGAAAAAACTATTCCGGTTATTTTCTCTGAAAGCTTATAATTAATTTAGACTGCAGTGACATGTAAGATTTGCAAGTGGTTTCCTTCAGATTGAATTATCCCATGTTCTAAAATTCTATCAAAGCAAGTACCCTATAGAAATAGGGGTTTAATGACACTGCGAGGTTTGTACAGTGCATACCTTTACATTCTAGCTCTAACAACATTGAAGACTTAATTTCAAATTAAACTTTCCCTCCACTTTGTGATAGGGATAAAAAGTTTCACATGAAGCTGGTGTTGTTCAGTAGAGAATTCAAGAACTTCATTTCTGATTTAGGTTATAAATCTAAAGTCAGGTGTGATTCAAGTGGTTTGAGGCTTCCTTTACAAATCCCTGGTGCTGAGCAGGTTCAACTCAGAAGTCTGGCAAGCACTTTGCACACATTGTCTGACACAAATGTCAGTACCTAAGGACAATGAATCATCTAATGCCTGAGGTCAGTGAGCACTGAGCAAACCTTGCATGAGCACACCCTACGGGTTAGCTGCCTCTCCTTCTGCATTATTCAGTGGTGTACTTGAAACAGCAGGAATCTGGATGTGAGAGAGACATGGAATTCCAGGCGAAACTTTCATATCAAGGCATTCAGTATTGACTCTGCATTTGAAACAATATAATTTACCAATAGGAGAATAATCTAAAGAATTACAGAATCATTAAGGTTGGAAAGGAACTCCAAAACCATCAAGTCCAGACTGTGACTGATCCCCACCTTGTCACCCAGCCCAGAGCACTGAGTGCCATGTCCAGACCTTCCTTGGACATCTCCAGGGCTGGGGACAAAGAACGTTGTAGAAAAAATGTAGGAAATTGTTCAAGTCACATTCATAGTAACAGTTCTCCTGACCTAAATAGAACTGCCTAAGTATTGACATTTAATAGCAACTGTATTTTTCCTTTTTTATTTTTACTTCCTCTAGTATTTTGACTAAAACATTGCAGTGGGCTACAAAATGCATGGGTAAAGCCAGGCTGTTGTTTTATTCTGCTAAATACACCACTTGTGCTCTTTAGAGCATGCTGGTTTTAAAGAGCAGCCTCACCTATGAGAAGGGAAGCAGTGAGACAGGACTTTTAAGAGCTGAGTTCTGTTTCCATGTGTGCCCTAGATTTCTCAAGTCTTTGATGAAAATTACTGCTTCTCTCTGACTCAGCCTAAGTAATAAAACTGTGATTCTGGTATTTGTATTCTTTGGAGCGCTTGGAGAACTGCTGATGAAATGAACCGTGAAGAGATGCACATTAGTGTCACCATTCTGTTCCTGTTGAGAAATATTCCCTGATGTTTGCATCCCCAGCTTCATACCCAAAGTGAACAGGTTGTTGAATGGTTCTGGTGGTTTGGAGTTTTTGTTGTTTATGAGATGTTCTCCATGCATCAGAGCATTTACTACCTTGTAGCAAACATCAGGAAAAATTTCCTTCCTGTGAGGATCCTGGCACAGGGTGCCCAGAGCAGCTGTGGCTGCCCCTGGATCCCTGGCAGTGCCCAAGGCCAGGTTGGACACTGGGGCTGGGAGCAGCCTGGGACAGTGCAAGGTGTCCCTGCCCATGGCAGGGGGGGCACAGAATGGGCTTTGAGGTCCCTTCCAGCCCAAACCATTCTGGGATTCTACAAAATACATCTGGATTCTCCTTTTGGCTCTTCAAGTGAGAGAAGATTTGATTGGGATTGCTCTGTCCCGTCTCCTGTAATCCAGGAATTTTGTTGTTTGACTCATGCTTGGGACTGCTGACAGTCTAACCTTCTCCATGTATTTTATACCCTGTTTTGTTCAATTCTACTAAAATCTAAAATAATTGGGATATACAATGCAGGACCAGAAACACCTCAGATGTTCTATTAATATTAATTTGCTAGTATATTTTAGTTCTAGTATTATGAACACTGAAAGAAACAGTGAAGACATTGTACATAAACAGACATAAATGCAATGGCAGCCATTTATTTGTCCAATTTATTTGTTTGATCATTTCTTTCAAGTACAGACATCTTTAACAAATCAGAGAACAGAACCTATAATAGAAGAAAGAAAAAAAAAATGTTTCTGGGCGCTAGAGGAAGAATCTGGAGGCCTTTAAACAAATTTTCAATTTTCATGTCTAATCTTATCTGGAAATGAAAAAGAGAAAGTAAAGAGCCCTTGCAATAGCTGGAAATGGAGGATTTAATGAAATAAGTGGTAATGCCAGGCCTGTGTTATGTGCAATTCTAACAAAAGTCCATGTTGCAGAGAGCCCGAGGCTGCAGCACAGCATGAGTTTCAGGGTTTTTATATAAAGAATCCATGTAGGTATCTAAGTTATCCAAGCCAGACAAGACAGTAGAACTGATTCCTACCCCTGCAAAAAACTCTTTACATTACACATGGTAGCTGGAAGGGGACATAATTACATTTGCATGTATTTTAAGGCCTCTCTCTTTTTCTGAGGACACTTGCTATGTATTTATATTTTCATGGAACATAAAGTCCCACCAATATTTCACACAAGTGAAAGGACAGAACAAGAAAAGAAATGCCAGACATTTAAAGAACGTTCCCTTTACATAATCAATGTGCACTCCAACTGTGTGCCCACATTTTTGCATGCAGCTACAACTTTATTTGACATCAGAAACTTCAGCTGCTGACTTTTCTTTGGAAATTTTACTGCTTGTGTAAAAAACCCAAAATGTTGGAAAGCCAAAATGGGCCTTCCCCATTAAAAACTATGTTTCACTGGAGAAGAAAATAATCTTCAAAATCCTTCAATGTAATTGTTCAACTTTCTATTTATGGGTTTATTTCTATTTATAAATATACCTCACCTGCAGAGCTGCCCCAGCCCTGGGACCAGCACAGATAAGGTCCTTTTCTGCTCAAACCTCTCTGTGATAACTCTGATATATATTCTAGGTGGGCAAAGAATACTTCTGTTTCACTGAAGGTGAAAATGCAGTTGAGATAAAAATTCCAGAACAGTTTAAGTTGGAAGGGAGCTCTGCAGATTGTTTGGTCCAAACTCTCATGCTCAGATCAGGGGCAGAGCATTGTTCAGGGCTGACTGCATCTTTTGCATCTGAATGCATCTTTAGGATCTTCAAAGATGGAGATTCCACAGCTCCTCTGGGAAGCCTGTTCCAAGGTTTGATCATCCCCACAGTAAAATAGTTTTTCTTCATTTAGGTGGAACTTCCTTACTTTCTGTTTGTGTCTGCTATCCTGTCACTGGGTATCACCAAGTATAGGCTGGCTCCATCGCAGCCTCACTTGCTATTTTTACATCTTGATAACGGTTTTCACACCTGAGCCTTCTCATGACCTTTCCATGCTAAGGTCCTTCAGCTGGATGCAGTGTGACCTACTTATCTCGACAGAAAGGAAATGAAAACACAAGGAGTAAATGTTAAACTATAAGAAAAACTTTGGCTTAAGTTGTTAATTTTTTTATTTGTTCAACATCTGTTTAACATTTTCTGCCGTTTGTGGCATATTTAGAAAAAAAAATTGTAATTTTTCAATCAACATTCAGACAGGAAAATTACCCTCTATTCTCTCCATAGGAGACTGTAAATAACAAATGATGGTATGTATATGTATTCAAATTTTTAATAATTTATAAAAATCACTATTAAATTCCACCTCTAAATAGCTTGATTAAGAAAATCCATATTCAGAATTGTTTCTAGAAGCATCTATTGGCACACTGATTTCTCCCAAAACCTAAATATTGATCTATATTTACATGACTATATTAATTTCTAGTTTAAAGAAAATATTTTTTCCTTTTTCCTTTACCATGGATTATCTCTAATAATTATTTTCCCACATAGTTAAAAATGCATTTCCTTTGGCTCACTTGTAACATTTCCTATATTTTCACTGGTTAGAAGGGCACTGAACCAGAAAATCAATGTTATTTATCCTTTAAGCTGTTTTAGTCATCACCTGGTCTGATTTTGTCTTCCTAGAGAAAAACTGAGCAAGAGAGACCCTTTCTTCTGGGGGCTTATTACCCATAAGTTACTGATTTCATAATTCCAAGAAGTTTTTCTTCATATATAACTTTAAAAATTGATATGAAAGGGCTAGAAATGTTCATTGCTACTAAATAACAAAGTTTAACACATGTAGTACTGAAAAGAGTGTAGGAAAACAGGAGATTGCATTATTGATTCCTCCTTTTGGCTGACAAGCTGAAAATGTGGCCATTTCTGATGACAGAACCTCCAAGCTGGATACAAGAGGGAACTGAAATGCATATGTCAGTCAGGGGTGAAATCCTGGCCCCCATGCAAATCAATTCATAGTTTGTTGGAGAAAGTTTTTAATGAAGATGTCTGGTGTTATCAGGGAGATCATTGTACTCATTTGCATTGACTTTTAGCACACACATACCAATGCCTGAAGACATCCCAAGCTCTTCCAATACAAAGATTTGTGCCAGAGGAAGTTTAGATTGTATATTAGGGGGAAAAAAAATCATTGTGGGGGAAGCCCCGACAGAGCTACCCAGGGCAGGAGTGGAGTCCCCATCCCTGGAGGGATTGAAAATCCCTGTGGATGTGACACTGGGGGAAATGGGTTAGTGCTGGCCTTGGCAGTGCTAGGGGGGATGGTTGAACTTGATGACCTTAAGGATATTTTCCAACCTAAATTATTTGATTCTATGAAAGTAGGTATGAAATCAGGTCAAGAAGAAGATCCCATGGCATTGCCATTCCTGTCTTTTTAGCCACTGCACTAATGAATGCAATCCCAAATAGCCCATGTCTCCTCAAAAAAGGAGATTACATATTTCTTCTTCTTTGAATACAAGTTTCAACTTGATCCTTACAATTCCTAAAGAACTTGAACTACTTTTTAAAGACCAAGGTGCTGAAAATTAAGTATATGGCTCATATCCCTGAGTCAAATAAGATTATCCCTTTTAAACTTCCTGCTGACAGAGGAACCTTCCATTCTTCTGACTGGGAACTATCTTGGAAAATGAACCATTTTAATTTGGAGAATTCAAGTTAAATTGCTAAGGAGATAACAACAATGGTATTGCTTATGTAATTGTTTAACCAGAAATCTCAGAGAGAAATTTGTGCTGAATATTCCATCTCCAGAGTCTGACTTCCCATGAGATGAGGAACCTTTCCTGTTGGCATGTATTTCTTCTGACTGCTGGCTCTGACTGATTTAAATTGGAAGCAATGTTTCCAAAAGGACACTGTGAAACTTCTTGAATCCCACAGAGCAGATTTAGGAAAAAAAAGAAGAGTTGCAGTGCTGCAAATTACTGAAACTTAGATCTCTTCTTATAAATGTGGCCTGCAGGCAACATTTGTCGTTGCAGCGGGCCCCAGCTGGATAATAATTAGCATTGACTCCATGATTCACAGAAGGCTGATCAATCTCTTTATTATTATATATTATTATTAAGAAACCCATGCATTTATACCCTGCTTCGCTACAGGTGAACCTGATTGGCCCTTTAATTAAAACACCATCACCACTGGCTAATTAAGAAACCACCCTTTGGTAAACAAATCTCCATAACACATTCCACATGTGCATAGCAACAAGTGCAGCAAGTGAAGAAAAGAATTATTTCTCATTCTTTTGTCTGGTCTTCTCATAGACTTTTCCCCAGGACAATGCCTGGGAAAGTTGGCTTCTCTCTGTGGCCACCTCCAATCCAAACACCATCATCATTGGCTAATTAAGAAACCACCCTTTGGTAAAAAAACCTCCATAACACATTCCACATGTGCACAATAACAGGTGCAGCAAGTGAAGATACAAATTGTTTCTCATTCTTTTCTCTGGTCTTCTCATAGACTTTTCCCCAGGACAATGTCTGGGAAAGTTGTGCTTCTCTCTGTGGTCAGAGAGCTGCTGCCACAACTTCCCACCATAAAAAGGCTGAACATGCACTGCAGTATCAGTCTTACTAAATCTTGTGCAATAATAGTCATGGCACTAATAATATTTTTTTCTCACTTTCCATGTTGTTACAGCTGCACAGCTTATAGAATTCATTTGTAATTATTCTGAAATAAATATATATATCGGCTTAATTTACACAGCTGGCATTTTATGCACTAACTTGTAAAATGAAGTAAAAAATAGAGATTACGTTTGCAGCTGTTTTGTAAAATTGGGGAGATTTCTGATGAAATCCACTTTGAATAATTGAAAGCTTGCACCTGTTAGGAAGGTGGATTTTGAATGAAACCCTGAGTGGTGAATTTTCTGTACACCTGGGCTCCAGTGCTGCACAGATTGATACAGCCTTTTAGCAGGTAGAACAATTCAGTGGCATAAGAAAAAGGGCATCTGTGGAAAGAAATTAAATCTAATTGAAGTGACAAAATGAACTTTACTGGGAGACCACCAGCTCTGCCCATACAGAGGAGTGCACCAGGAATGCAGCAGTGCCTTAGCCACGGGTGGGAATTCTGCCCTTCTGAAGGGCAGGATGGGGCTGCTTGAAATGAATCCTCACAGGCTTGGAATGTGTTGCATATACCATTATTAGGTACTTAATTCAACACAGCCTCAGAAGTTATTATAATAAAGACACATATATCCTACAACTGAGCAAATCCTGACTTTTCTGGGTATTCAGTGGGGGCAAAATATGAAACTGAGTTATGTACTCTGTGTAAGAAACACAAACATAATCCCCCAGTTAGGGTTCTCCTGGGACTTTGTCTCTTCCACTTGAAAATGTCTCTATGATTTTGAGCCCCTTGCCCTCTCCCAGGGTTATTAATTTATATGTGAATCTTCCCAGGGTAAGAACTATAAAATCCCAGAATTATTTGGGCAGGAGGGGATCTTAAAACTCATCCAGTGCCACCCCTGCTATGGGCAGGGACATCTTTCTAGCGCAGCAGTGTGGGTGCCGATTTCCATGTGCTGCAGGAAACTCTTGCCAAGAACATGTAGAAATTTTTACATGATCTTGATCCAGGTATCTGCATCCCCACTCCCATCCCTTTCAACCCTCCAAATTTAATAGCCTTACAATCACAGAATCATGGAATCATCAGGTTTGAAGAGACTCTTAAGATCAAGTCCAGGCCTGCTAAGGTATAGTTGAGATCACCTTCATCTAAACTGAAAAAGTGAATCCTTTGTCACTGAGGGAGGGGAAATGATACCTTTCATCTGCCTCTGGGTTTATCTCCACACCTGTCTCTTGCTAGGTATCTTTAAATAAGAGTTACTTTTCAACACAAATTACATTCATTTTACACAATACATTCAGTTTACTTGAATTAAGTTTTCAAGTACCTGATTCAAAAATTTTGCTGACACTTTTGATACATATTCATGTATGTGTTCAAAATCGATGAGGAAATTGCAGCAGATAAATAAGGGTTAATTTGGTTGCAGACACTCATTTAAATTATAGTCCCTAAAATAAACTAAAGGGACTTGTTGTCACAGTAATGTGATTGGAATATAGAGGTGACAGTGATATATTTATTGCCTCTGTTTAGGCCTTTGTGTCAAACCTCATGCATTGATTATTTTTTAGACTGAATTGTTTGGCTTTATTTACCAGTTCTTCCAAGAGCTCTACTTGTACTATGCCACTCCTTTTGAACAGAAATATGAAGCAAAACCTGGAAGACTCAAAAAGCTGTAATAGCAGATGGACTTATCAACATCCCTTTGCCTTTTTTCATTTGAACTCTGGCAACAATCATCTAAATTGAGGCTAATTAAACACAATATTTCCTCATAATTATATGATAAAGATTTCTAGTGCCAGAGACGGCAGCTTTGTATGGTAATTTCTTGGTTAGGAGAGGAATTTAGTCTCAAGTCTAATTGATGATGAGATTATTAAAGTTGGATTACATGGCACTTTCTGCATTCTCTCTCATTTTGATTAAGATCAGAGTCATTCCAAGTAGGAGGAGGCAGTGCTGTGAAAGGGTGGTGAACACCATAGCCCTTTTCTTACACCACTGATTGATAACTGACAAAATTCCAGCAGTGCCATAAACATTTTAGAGTGTGTCATAAAGACCTTCTGTGTGGAGAAGGAGGCACGTGCTACAGCTTTATTAAGGTTGTAGTTTCAAAAGCAGTCATCAGAAATTAATAATAAGTTCTAAGTGTTTCAAAAGTAAAACTAATGCAAGTTACCATTTATATTCTTTAAGAAACTCTTTTAATATTTTCTGTGACTTGACCTTTATTTTATGACATGGTATCTGAAAGGTTGATTTGTATGAGTCACAGCCATAATTATTACACTGAATAAAAAAAAGTCAATGGATTTTTCAGAGCTATTTTGTTAAAATAACTCTAAGAATACTTTAGAAAGTCTTTATATTTCACAATGTAAAATGTTTCTTACCAGGTCAGTCACTCTTTCAATCTATATTTTAAAATAAATTTTAAAATAACTGTCAAATAAATGAATCTTTGTTGAGTATTCAGCAAATGTATGCATCAAGCTGCAAATCTGCATGTGTAATTATATAGATGAAGAGTAGAGATTTGTAATAACCACATGAATTGAGCACATTTACCTGAGTATGAAACACAGACACATCCATTTTTGTTAAAAAGCTATTAATGGGATTTATGGCTGGCTGTACAGATGTGCCTGTATTATTTGAGCCCTAAAGTGCCAACCCTCTTTTTGGTACCTCTGCATGGTGTAGGATTCCATGTGTTTGATGGATGAAAGAGCTCTGATAAAGAAAGTTGGTATTATTTATGCTGTGTTCTCCTCTTGAGAGCTTAAGCTTGGATTTTCAAAAGAACCTGAGTTATTTTTTTCTCCCACTGAAAGTTTAAGGATTTTGTTCTTATTTACACTGAATAACTGCAGACTGTCCCTGAGAAGAAAGGAACATTAATTTATATATGAATCTTACCTGCATTATTCAGGCTCCTTGGAAAAGTCAGCCGAATGCAAGCAACCTTCTTTACCAAAAGAGAATTCCCATTAACGTAGGCAAGGCTGCTGGAATAAACTCAGTGTATTAATACAGAATCAGAT
Organism: Pyrgilauda ruficollis; assembly: GCF_017590135.1. Classification (NCBI taxonomy): domain Eukaryota; kingdom Metazoa; phylum Chordata; class Aves; order Passeriformes; family Passeridae; genus Pyrgilauda; species Pyrgilauda ruficollis. Next base: position 127,299 of record NW_024524267.1, read on the forward strand.
TGTGTCTCTCTAGGTTTGTGATTTATAAACTTTTAGCTCTTGCCTTAGAGGACTAAAAGTCTTACTCTTCTCATTTCCTTATCAATGCAGTTAACAGTTGAGCTTATTTTTTTGGTTGGGGTTCAAGCACAGAGAGTTCACTTACCAGCATGGTTTTTATTGTAGGTATTTCCAGAAGCCCTTTATTTGGGAAAGTTGTTAGGAAAATGCACATTTACTCTTCCCAAGAGCCCCTGCGGGGTAGTGCACTGAATTTATAATGATCTGTGTGGAGGGATAATTCTGAATTCACTTATATCATTATCTGCTGGGAAGAATCCCGGGCTGGGTCAGGCTGGAGGGGCCCACAGGGGCTGCTCTGGTGCCACCTCCCTGCTCCAGCAGGGCCATCCCAGAGCACAGGCACAGCAGTGTGTCCCTGTGGCTCTGCAATGTCCCCAGGGAGGAGACTGCACAGCCTCTCTGCCCCATCTGCTCAGGGCTGGCACTGCCCAGGGCAGCAGCTCTGCCTCCTGGGCAGGGGCAGCTCCTGGGCTCAGCCCTGCCCGTGGCTCTGGGGCCATGGCTGGGCCCGGAGCAGAGCCTGGGCCTGCTCTGCCCTCCCTGGATATACTTACCAAAAACTGTTATAAAGCAAAGAACATACAGAGCAAATGAATGCTTTTCATTTTGTGAGTTGTAAAAAAAACATTTTTAAAAAGAAAAGTAATTAGTTACAAATTTATTAACACAGGCTAAACAGATTCCCATTAGGAACAATGATCTTACTTATGTCATTATTTCTAAAAGGTTTTAGCATGTGTTTCCATAAAGGATATGTTTCTCACTGAAGAATTTAGACCATAAGTTTCTTAAAGGACTTTTGGATCCTTTGGGATGACCATGTATGTGTGGGGTATTTACTCTTGTTCAATTTCTAGGAGCCCAAATATTTAGAGAACTGCTATTAACTATTCATGCTTTGGCTCTATTACAGTTCGAAAAAGGCCAAGACTAGCACCAGTGACTTTCTTATTTTATAAATCATTTTGTGAAATAAATCACTCAAGGCTTGAGGGTTTTTTTTTTTTTTGTACTGAGTTTTTTCCCTTAGGGAACTTTCACACGCACTTCATGAATTCCTGAAAATATTGAGATTATACTCAGAATAAATAGCAGGCAGGGTGAGCTGTGAGTCTAAAATGCCAGTAAAGGCATTTTGTGATTTCATAAACCAGCAAAGTTTGAGTGTCTTGAACACTACTCAGACCCTCCAGATGGAAGGAGCATTCTGTAATTCAACTTATTTTTTATTTGGTGTAACATATAGATCAGAGTAAATGATTCATACTGACTGGATGGAGCCCTGTGATCTTACAACAGCTCCTGTATCATCTCCAGGCCAGTAGCACTGAAAATTTTATTCCTATTTTCCTCTTCATTCTCTCTAATATTTTCTTCTTTTCTCACTACTGTACTGCTCTTCATAGAGTCCTTATTTCTTTTTCAGAATATAAAGTATTTTGGTCTGAATTTCTGTTTTTATCTTCATGTTTTAAGTGTAGGAGAAATTACATTAAGAGTTACTGAGCAGTAAATAAGTATGGAAATGGTGAACAGTCTTTCCAACCTTTTGAGGAAGTTACTAAAGACTGATAGTAAAAGGCATAAACCAACACTGAATAGTGATTCACATTAGTTGCAATTCAGATAATTACTTGATCTGGTGTTAGTAGTATCTTGCCTATAATTTGCTATATTGTGTGAGGTATTGGCATAAAACTTGGTTCATGCTTGCAAAACTAAAATTGCTTCTAACTATGAGAAGTAGCAGCAATGCTGCAACAGCATTGTCGCTTCAGATGAGTGGTGAGAGATGCCTTTTCTCCAGAGCTTTCCCAAATTCCTCTGAACTTTGGTGTATTCATCTGCGGCCACAGCTCTCTTCACAGAGACCAGCAGGCATGACGTTCCCAAGGACTTTTCCTGGGGAAGGCAGTGAGAAGCTCAGAGAAGAAGAGAAAACAGTTGTTATCTCTACTTGCTGCTCCTGTTGTTCGGCACATGTGGAATTTGTTACGGAGATTGTTTACCGAAGGTGATGGTTGTTTGGATTGATTGGCCAGTTGGGTCAAGGCTGTGTCGTGGCTGTCTTCAGACAGTCCTGGGCTTTTTCTTTAGTATCTCTTTAGTATAGTAGCTCTTTAATGTAGTATAGCATTAGTGTAATATAATATAACTTGATAAAGCAATTGTTCAGCCTTCTGAAATCATGGAGTCAGAGCACATTATTCCCTGTCTGGGGACACCCTGCATCGATATTCAGCTGGAATTCTAAGATAAGAAAAGATTTTTTAAAAATACAGTGTCTTCATACACTGTGCATCTTACTTCATCCTTCTTATGGATACTGTCTGGAACACCCAGCCACCCTAACCAAGCCAAACATCCTTGGCTTCAGGCAGAATTCAAATTTTCAGGGGAATCTTAGGGACATGAATTCATTTTTATGACTCTGAAATTTCAACATAATATTCACGTTGGGGATAACATCTGATCAGCACTTAGACAATTTTTATCAGATATGTACAGCATGGTCTCTCAAACAAAACATGAACTCAAATCCATGTTTTTGTCAGTTGGGCTCATGGAAAAAGACAATTTCCTGTTGAACTATTAGAGTGAAATCTGTATTCTGACAGTTGTACAGGGAAATTGTGGTCTGATCTTAAAACTGTTATCAGTAGGACTGGTTGGAGATTTTCCAAGAGAACAGTTTATTCATCTCAAAAAGCTGATTCTTCGAGCACATGTGCTGATTTCAGACAAGCAGAATAGCAAAGTACTGGAATTGTGATTGTTAGGGACGTCTCAGTCAGCTTTCTGGTTGTTCAGCAATGTTAGTGGCTTTGGGAGAAGTCAGGAAACTACTGAGAATTTTCTTTAATTTCAGCTATCAGCCACCAGCTAATCTTGGGAGCATCTTCTCAATAAGAACACTTTTCTTTTTCATTGTTTTCAAAACAAAGTAATGTTGAATTTTGTTTTGGCAGTATACAGAAGATCATCTTAATTAGGAGTGATTTTTTTTTTAAACCTACAGGCTAGTAAGAAGGAAGCATCATGAAATAAAAATGCCTTTTCTTTGGAGCTTTTGTCATCAATCTTTTCGTGTCTAGAACTTCAATTTTGTATTCTATGTCCCTTGAAAAAGATAAAATAATCTCCCTAATCCTCAAAGCATAAATGAGGATAAAGCAAATGTGTATAAAAGGGGAAATCCAGTTCATAAATTACATTTTTCACTATTCTAATGGCTCAGGTGCAATGAAGTCACTGAAGCAAAAGTGAAATTCCTTCATTTGTGTGAGGGAAGAGTCAGACTTCCAAATATCTGATCAGGAAAGGCTCAGCATGGCCAGCATGAGCTGGCTCCTTCAGAGGGGGGGGATTGTCTGCCTCTTCTCTGCTCTCCTGAGTCCCCACCTCAAACACTGTGAACAGTTCTGGTGCCCCAATATAAAAAGAACATGGCACTGTTGGAGCGAGTCCAGGTGAGGCCATGGAGGTGCTGAGGGGACTGGAGCACGAATTCTGTGAGGAGCTGACTGAAGCGCTGCTCTCTTTTTCTTTAATTATGGAGGCACATATTTGTAGCAGACCTGAATCTGCTCTGCTCTTTCCCCAGAAGGCAATGGAATTCTCTGGGCACAAATATGTTGTGGTCAGAGATCTTTGATCTGATGAGCACAACAGGCTGGGTGCTAATATTTGGGGGAAGAAAAATCAGCATCAAGGGAGTCTGCTAATAATGAATCACAGCAATGACTTTCAGTATCAGCAGGAACACCATTCTAGAGTGTGCCAGTGAGGCAACTTGAATTACAGAATCCAAATCCTGGAAACTGTGGGAGAACAGGTTCACCCTCTGATTATTTGAGCCTTTAAACAAAGATAATGGAAAAAATGACAGTCCAAATTCAGAAGCAGCTTGTACATTAATGTAACTTACATGACAAAGGAGCAAAATTGGAAATGGAACTCAGCAAAGCAAATTTTTTCTGGTTTCTGACAGTCTTTTATCAATTGCTGCTCTCTAAACACAGAAAATCTCTCCCTTCATACCAGTTACAGTTAGTTTGCAATGGCACAATTTCACAACATCTTTGATGGCTGCTAAGGGAAAAATTGAAAAATTAATAAAGGAATAGGAAAAACAACTTTTAGAAAGAGACACAAAAATAAAGAAGAAAGCAAAGACTCAGCAAGAAATTATACTATCATAAAACAGTAGTGCTTTGACTACCCTTTGAAAGGCTGGACCTTTTTTCTTTAAAAGTATCTTTAATTCTAAGGTATTTTGCAAACCCCTGTATTGCAGTTGTACAAACCAAAGTACAGCCATAGTCTTTGAAATGTTGTGATTATATTGACAATGGTGTTCCAGCTTGAAAGAGTGTTGGTTTACAAGACGATTTTAGATACTTGAATTCAGTTCCTAGTGAAGTTTATCTATTGTTATTGAGTTTCAAAATAGTGGCTGCTCAATAAATCTAAATGTTATGAGTAGAAAAAGTTGTCCATTTTTTTTAAATTTGCAGAGTTAACAGGTTAAATCAATTGCTGCTAAGTTGGAGTTTTAACTACTTGTTGTTAATAGTTTCATGTTGTGATCACCTGTTGTTAATAGTTTTTCTTTAATTACTTATTGTTGATAATGAGAAACCCCTCTTCATCGGGTATCACCCCTGCTGCTTCCTAGAAAATGGCACCTGGGATCGTGAGGAGAAAGTGACTTTGGGGCTGGAGCATGCAAATGTGGAAGCACCTCAGCAAGTCTAGCAGGGAAAACCCCTAAAACAACGAGCCACCATGGAATTAAAAGAGCTAAGTGATTTCTAGAGGTGAGTGACTGAATCCAGTGTCTGCTAAGATCTTTTTTACCTTTCACCCTCACCTAAAAAGATGTTGGCTGGAAAGAGGACCTCGCATGTCAAACTGAAAAACTGGAACCTCCTGGTGCTCTCATGAGGACAGAAGCCTCAGCTCTGTCTGCACACCAGTGGACACAGCTGCACTCCTCCTCCTCCTCCTCCATGCCACTCCTGGGAGCAGCAGCGGCGTGTGAGTGACCCGTTGGGTCTTCCCACCCAAGCTGATTTTTAATAAAGGCATTAAAAAAGGAGAAACATGTCCTGCCTGATTTATTTCATAAAGGATTTCTGCAGTACAAGGGTTAAATGCACTCTTGATGCCTTTTTCGGGCTTACCTAGAAACAGAGGCCTGACAAAATTAAAAGGATAAAAGCAGATATATTTAATGAAGGGCCAGGTACATTAAGGGCCGATGAAGCCTCCCCAAGGGGCTACACCCAAGATGGATGATGGTCATGAGTTTTTCAGACAGATATAAGTTTGGTCTATTTATGTATCAGGAGTTAATCGTCCAATTACAGCTTCAGGTAATGAAGTCATATTCTCCCAGTTGGCTCCCCTCCAATTCACTTTTGTTTGTACTTTTCGGCCTAAGGCTGTAGGGTGTCCTTGAATTTCAGGCCTAGAGTGATTGTTTTGTCTGACCAAAATGTGTAGACAGTAGCTAACACTTTATATGGAGTTTAGAGTTTTGCACTAATGCACTACAGAATTTGAAAAATATAAAGGCTAAAATCTTAAGGCATCACTCTACACCAAAAAATGGCAAAAAAATTTACAGGGCAATTTATATTGGACAGAATTGCAGAAAAGCTGAACAAAGAGATTTGCAGAGGATGAATTTATTCTTTCACTCTGCTCTGGTCTGAGAGAGAAATTTGTACATGCAAAAGTGGAACTTCACATTCTGCAGTTACTCTGCAGAGAATAAGAAATGTTGAGATAAAAAGATAAAATCTTCCTCCTAAGCCAAAGTGGATCTGTACAGAGCCTTTATTACATATTCTGTACTTGTCTCAAATACAGAGTTCTTTTAGAAGAAAAGATACAGCTTGGACTTCTAAAATTGGAACAAGTACTCATGTGGGACTTGGGATATGGAGCAGGATCTCACTTGAGACATCAGTGGAAGGTCCGTGTTTGAAAAAGCTCAAACTACACAGACACAGATGTTCATTCTGGAGTGACAACTGAGTGATTGCAAAATCAAGAAAAAACTGTCTTGGCTGGGAAGGTGATTGCTTGGTGTTAAAGATTGACTCGTCACTTGTTGCACAAAACTGTCACTGGTTTGATGTGGGGTTCTACATTTTCATTGAGAAGCAGATTCTGTGTACAGATGTTTGTTTTGATTTTATGAAATTGTTAATGTGGGCATTAAAATTCAAGCAGTAGGATACATAAGTTGATTTTTTCCATCCAGTTATTAAAAAACTGTAATGCTTGACACAATGTGTTTTTAAAGCAAAAGTCTGAATACTGGGTTTATCAATGATTTAACTTAATACATTAATAAGTGCAATATATTGCCTCTGCCTTTATGTACCATAAATGTGTCCAATTCATGAATTGCACTCATTAAAAGCTACACATGAATAGACCTTACATTTTCTCATCTCAAAGAGAATCTTTTGAGTTATTTGTTTCTATGTTACTTCTCTGTCAAAATGTATAAATCAAATAATTTCAAGTTAATCTAGGGTTTAGTCTTCAGTACTTAAATGCCTTGAATATCAGGGTTATAGTGCACTGGTGTTAAAAAATAAGAGATATTAAATTAAAAGGAAGGGTTGTTAGCAATGAAATGTATTCCAAATTGCTAAGAGTTACTTAATTATGCTTTTCTTTCATGCCTTGAAAACAAGTCCATAGATTTTAGGCATCCATCCCAAAATGGCCAAGGTAAATGGGAACTTAGATGGATTTTTTCCATGGGTTTAATTTCCTTAGACAAAACCACATTTCCAGTAAACAGTGAGAATGAGAGCAATTTTTTTTTAGTAAGTCAGTGAAGAAGGAAATGCAAATGCACAGCTAAACTACATAACACAAATCCTGCTGTTTACTCTCTTGGGCATTAGTCTGTGTTTGGTGCAATATTTTTCTAACATTTTATGAAGTTTTGTAATTAAATATTAATACAAATTCTTCAAAGAGAAACAGATTTATAACTCTGAAGTGAAAGAGAGAGGATGGGAGAATTGATAGTGCAGTTGGGCAGGAGAATTCTGCAGGAGCTCTGAACACTCTTCTCATTTATTTGAAAAGCTAAATATATTGTAGAAAACAAAATATGGATACATGTTAGATATGCTCTAATTTCATGTGGTGCATGATCACATGTTGTAAATTAGGATCTTTCCACTCCAGCAACCAACCATGTGCTGTATCACTGCTTTATTTTTAAATGCTTCCTCAATGTTCTTTTCAAATCCTTACATTTGAATATGTTAAGCAGGGGGAGAAAACCCAATTAAATTAGAATCACAAGTTAAGGCAACTAATATATTATTTTACATTTTAAAATTCAGTTGAACTTGGAATAAATTTACTTATGCAGTGTGAAAGGGAAGTGATAACCACTGCTGCCTGTTGGCAAGAGTGGGGCTATGTGTGCCTGATTTGTCAGTACTACAGGCAGTGCCTCATGTATAAGGAATAGACTGCAACCTTTGCCAGGTTAATTGGGGGAATGAGGAATGTTTAAGGTTCTGCATGCTCCTAGACGATGCCCAAGGTTACCAGAATGCATAAAGACATATTCTGAACCTGAGGTTAAATTCATAAGAAAAAAAAAAAAAAGCACAAAGAAAAGACCTATAATTTGCAAAGTCCATTTGTATTCCATTGCAAAGGGATGAAGGGCAGGATTCTGGGATTGTGTCACTTTGGACTTCTTCAATATTTTTTTTTTTCCGCCTACTTTGAAAAGATCAGGCTAAGAAAATATGTCAGGACAACAGAAAGGAATTAATCAGCAGGGCTGATGCTTAAGATGCAGCAGTGTAAAAAATGTGTTGTGACTGTAGGTTGGATTGAGGCAATGCACAGGGAAGTCGTGGGAGCTTTTCTAATCAGCTGCACTTCTGACTGTCTGCTAGCATTTCTCCCTGTTTATCCTTGTTACCTATTTATGCCCTGTTCTCCTATTCCACAGCTCTCCAGTCACACAGGGATGAGCACAGAAGGAAAAGTCTGTTCATTCAAAGCCACAGGTTCCATGTTACGCCCTCAAGGTAACAGGAGAAGGGTGAACATTTGTCTGTCATGTGTCTCTTCCATCATGATTTGTTTTAATTTATTTCATGTTGACCTGGGTAGGAATGATCAGTGAGAACGTTGTGTTGGCTTTTTGAGATGTAAGTACCACAGGACAGTGGTAGAACCTGAACTGATCTGACACAGGACCAACAAATCCATTTTACAGGGCAATTACCTATGCCTGAATCAGCACATTCCCACAGCATAAGAGAAGGAAATACTAAAAGTAAAACATTTCATAGAAATGTATGATCAGATATGTTCCAACAAATAGTGGCAGTCATCAGATTTGAGTATTTTCTGTTTGCAAAAATTTTATTACTAAATTATTTCCTTGAGATTTTACTCTAAAAAACCTTGAGTTTTTACTCAGTTTTTACTCAGCACAGGAGGAAAAGAATAGCTAATGGTATTACCTTCTTTCTAGCCCGACCAAAGAAGAAACCACATAAAAAATGGAGTGTAAAACTGGTTACTGAAATGGCAGGAGAGCATCACTGTATGCTCGGTTCCAGGACAAAGAGGAGGGGTGTCTTAGGTTGCAAATGCAAGATGTGGCTGGGGTATGTATGTTCTATTGCCATCTGTTAGAGGTGGGGCAGTTATCTTGTTGATGGGCCACCTGCTAAAACCAGGTGGGGCAGTTTTCTTTATCTCTTCCATGACCCATCCTCCCTCCAGGAGATCTCTTCTGCTCATGGGCCAGTGAGTGTCACTGCATGACTGATAAAAATGACAGCATCCCATTGGGAGATGCTCTGCCCAGGGGGAGGAGCCAAGCATTCCTACTTGGATATACTATGACATTTGGAACACCACAGCAGCCTTTTCTCACTGGATTGCCAGAGGAGCAGCCTTTTTCCACTGGATTCCTGTAGCAGGCACAGAGCCTGCAAGGCCCCCTTGGCGGTCAGAAGCCTGAGCTGCGAAATGCCAGGTCATGATGGCTGGGCCTTAGAAGCCCCTCTCTTCCACCTTTCGGACCCTGCTTATATCTCTGTAAGCCTGTAGGTCACTTTCCCCTGACCCTTACTATTGGACAATTTCCAAAACCCCTGTAGGGTATAGAAACCCCTAATTCTGCCTGGTTCGGCAGAACAGCTGTCACTGAGAACCTTCGTGGACCAATAAAGAATTCTTTGGAACCTCATACAGCTTTTTCCTCTCTCTCCCTGCGTCTGCTGCTGCGGCACCAGCAAGCTAAAAAGCTGAAATCACAAAGAGCTGATAATTACTAAGAGCTGAAATCACTTAAGCTTGCCTAAGTTGCCTGCAGCTGGGAGCTGCTTGGGAATTCGGACGCTGTGCTGAGCCCCACTGAGCTATCCCGGCCAAGGCAGCCCACCGGGCACAGCCCGGCGGGAAACTGCCTCAATAGATTCCCAGAAGACCAAGCCCATCTACACCACCACTGGACCTTCAGAGGAAAACTACATCCTTTATACAAGCTCACTGTTTCAACAGAACCACATTTGTTATCCAGGAGGACTGCAGCCACCATTTAATGGGAGTGCTACCAACACCCTGACCAACAGGATGTCAAGTAATATTCTGACTCTGTCAGTGTTGTTTTGTTTTTATTACTGCATTTTTATTTATTTTTATTTTTTCCTAATAAAGAACTATTATTGTTACTCCATATTTTTGCCTGAAAGCCCCTTTCAAATTATTATATTTCAAACTTATAATATTTCAGAGGGAGGGAGTTTACATTTTTCATTTCAAGAGCAGCTCCTGCCTTCCTTAGCATACCCCTATCTTTTCAACCCAAAACAAAGGGGGACTTTATACACTGAGACTTTGCAGAAAGTTGTCATGGAATGGAATGGAATTCATTTAAAGAGCAGGTCTAGACTCACACCCATAAGCAGAAAACACCACTATTTCTCCATCCCGTGATTTTTCTGTGGAGTCTTTTAATGATGTTGGAAAAGCAAAACATTAAAGTCCTATTAAATGCAAGTCCTGGTGAAATAGCCAAGTGTTTGAGACAGTGCTTCCCTGAGAGCAGAATGTCAGGAAGGAGCAGAGCTGGCGATCTAGCAGCCAGTGCAACAAGCAGCAGCTCCTTACACAGTAGCAAAAAACATTCACTCCTCTATCTTTGCTGAAAAATATCAGAGGAGCATCAGCCACACCACATGTTAGGGAGTCATGCCCAGATCCAGTCCCAGACTTGGAATGAAAACAAGATTGCTTCCAGGGATGAGAAGATGGTTCACTTGTTAGTGTCTCTTTAATGTTTTGACCCTTACGGGCACAGCCTATTATTGTAAAGTTTAATTTTGCTTCTGTAGAAAGGAAAAAAATTGGTTAAGCAGCACTGCTGACAGCAAGACTGTAATTTTAAAAATTAGGTTATAATGAGTATGAGTTTCAGAAGAAGAGAACAGAGAAGGTCCCATCTGCTTCCCTCTGGACTGCAGCATGAAAGGGAACAGATGGGCATGAGTTATGCCGGAATGTCTGGGAGAGGCCAGACAGCTCCACAGTCTTATTCTGTGTTATCCTCAGCCGCTCTAAGGCTAGGATCCTAGGATCCTATCCCTACATCCAGCTTACAGTGCAGTGCTAAAGCGGGATATGGGGGAATGGTGCCTATCACTGAATGAGGAGAGAACAGGGAACATGCTACAAATATAATTCCACCAAGTTCAGCTGCAGCTCAGGTGCCAGTTTGTTAATTCTAGTTTTCCCTCTTGCTTTGTCCTGGAGCCCTGCACACCCTTACATCCTGAATAGTCAGGAGAAAGCAATACCATGTTTTTCCTGCACAGCTGTGCAGAAGGGAATGCTCTAGAATAAGCTTTTAGCCTCCAAAACCAGTGTCACTGTAATGTGTCCTCAAATCAGGTTGTGATTTTAGTCTTTGTCAATGTAGAATCCTTCTAATGCAGGGGATTTATCACACCCAGTGCTGCAATGGGTTCAATTGGGGTGCAAAAGTCATGCTTAGATGTTCTGTGTTGCAAAAAGTCCTATAATAGTAAGGTTGTGGCATATGATCATATCTGTGCCTGAGATTTGGCCATTTCCAATGTGGATTGAAGAAGCAGACACACTGGAACTGCCACTAAAACTTTTCTTAAATTTATATTCATTATTTTTTACAGTTGATGGCTGCTAATTTATCTGAGCTTACAGTATTTAGCCTTTCTTAACAATGATTAGTGATTGGTAGCTTTTCCTCGAAGTGTCAGTGTTCCACAGTGTTCACACCTTCCTTTTGAAACCAGGCAGTTCCTTTTTTCCAATACTGTGTTACAGTCCATAACGTACAAAAGGCAGCTCATGCAATCAATTGTTGTTATTTTGACATATATTTTTAAAAGCATCTCATAAATCTCTTGCATCTCTAGTGCTTTTCCTGGCTCTGTACAGCACAAAGTGGTTAAAGTGCAGCTTTAAGTCAGATTATTCAGTAATGGCCGGCCTGGCTACAGCACAAAGCTGGATTTTTAACTTGTTCTTTAATGTTTGTACTCCACTTAGTGTTTCATTACATACCTGTTCAAACTAGAAGTTTAAACGTTGGTACTGTTGGTTACAGTGTGGACAAACTCCTTGTTAAGCACTTGAAGGCAAACGTGATGGATGAGAGGCCATTCCAGTCTTCCTGGCTTTTTGTCCCGCTGTGTTTGCTTTCCTCCTATCTTTATATTAAGAATTTTGTTGTAGGACTATAGGTGTGCATTGTAAAAGACCATGCTAGAGTTTGCATGGTAAGAGCTGTAAAAGTGTCAGAAAATCTCCTAACTTTCATGTCTTCAAACAAAAAAGACTGTTGAGTCTTTTGACAGAACATATGTGTAGACATATTGAAATATATTTATTTCAATACTCAGCGAAAGAATTGTTTGAGGTATAATTTATCCTATGAAAAAGGAGGGAAATTATCATCAATGCTTCATGCAATGCTTTGTGGGTTGTTTCACAATCTACATTTTCCCATGTGTCTTAGGAAAACAGAACTAGATTTGGGAGAGAAAAATAATTTAACAAATGTTCCATGATCTATATTTTTATATCTGGATATGCAAAAGTTGTCTTCTGATAAGATTTCTATCAGTGTATCAGCGCATCTTGATATTTTGGAAAAAATATAAATGGGACACCATATCCTTGGAACCAATGGGCAGCTTCAATCATTGATCAGAGTTTTTACTTCTTGTCTTCTCTGTGTTGTGAAATCAATGTTTTACACTTCGGCTGCCTCAAGGTCCACATATACTTCAGGGCTTCAATGAACTAGCAGTACACTAGTGTAGAAAAATAACCCATTTGGGGTTTTGCCATGAAAAATGGGAAGTCAGTCTTTGAATGTTGACTAAAATCTCATTACTTTGGTGGCAAATGAGGCATGAAACATATTGTCAAAAATATAGAGCCCAAAACACCATGGCATGAAATATTTTATCTTCATGGAGTGTACTACAAAAGGTTTGAACTCTAAATCAGACACTCCACTTAAGCATACTGTGTCATCTATCAAGCACTCAGCGTTCGTTGCAAAATTTGTCCATGATGGCAGCTTTAATGAAGTTCCGTAATTTCTCTCAGCCTCAGAAAACTATTATTTCAGCTGGATGAAGGCATAAATCTACCAGCAACACTTCAACCCTGGCCTTGCTCAAGGCTTAGGCTATTGACTTTATGGTGAGAATTTCATTATAATCCTTCATGTCCTACTCATTCCTGTCTGGATGGCAGGTGTGGAATATAGGCCAGTTATTCCCAGACATGGGTGATGGCAAGGAAGTGAAGTTGCAAAAGAGAAACTGAAAAGACAGCCTTGGCATGTCATTCTGAAGCATTCCTGAAGTACTTGGGCAAGAGCGTGGACCTGCTGGAGAGCAGGAAGGCTCTGCAGAGGGATCTGAACAGGCTAGATCCTTGGGATGATGTCAGTGGTGTGAGGGACAACAGGGAAAAATGCCAGGTCCTGCCCTGGCGTCACAACAAGCTTCAGGCTGGGGCAGAGGGGCTGAAAAGCTGCTGGTGGGAAAGGCCTGGGGGTGCTGGTGACAGGGGCTGCACATGAGGGGTCAGCATGTGGCCAGATGGCAAGAGCGCCAATGGCACCAGGCTTGTCCCAGCCATGGTGTGGCCCAAAGGACCAGGGCTCCCTGTGCTGGCTCTGCCGAGGGACCCTGGGGCTGTCTCTAGGTCTGGGCCTCCTCCTGGCCAGAGAGACCGTGAGGGGCTGGAGCATGTCCAGAGAAGGGAACAGAGCTAAAGTCAGCGATTCTGGGATTTACTTTTGTTTTCCCTTTGATCTGCACAGCAGAGCAGAATTCTGTCAGTAGGTGGCTGAACGAACCTAACAGGACAACTCTTCTTGTTCTATAAAATATTTAAGAGTTGTGGCTCTGGCAAAGAAGTATTTGTAGTCAGACAGTGAAATGGCCAAGGGATCAATATAAACAATGGTAAAAAATTCATTATGTAAGGACAGTGCACTTTGAAGAAGATTGTTTTATCCAAAGCACCCTCATCTCTGTAGGTGAGCAGTCAGATTTACCTCAGCCATAAACACGTAATACTCAGCAGCTTACAGAAAATCACACTATCTTACAAGCATAGTGTTGATTTTTTATCAGTGGTGAATTTCTGTTAAAATTCATGTTGTGTTGGGACATGGGAACCAGAAATCAATGTAAAATATACATGCTCTGGAGAGGAGAAAGAATTCTGGACTTGCAGAATGATAATGAATACACAATGCATAGTGCCATTTTGCTGTCATGATAAGGAAACAATCTCTTTAACTGTCTTCAAATATGTGTTGCTATTTCTCTGTGATGTTGGTACTCTTCACACTTGTCCTCCACCATCATGCATTAAATGTTAAGGGGAAATAGTGTAAATGTCAGGCCAAGTGATTGCAGGCAGCACACATAGGAATGATTTACCAAACCCACAAAACTGAATTGCAGAAGAATGGAGTAAGAGGATTTTGGTTGAAATAGAAAGTTGCAACTTTCCATTGTTTTGAAAGCAGAAATTTTTTTAGTTGTAAAAATTGCACAATTTGGCCACTGTATGGAATGCTTAAGTGAACCCAAAATCGTTTAATGTTCAAAACCAGCCAACCAAATTTGTATGTTCTACAAAACATGTCCCATAATTGAAGGAGCGCTTAATGAAAATATATCTACTTCTGTTTTAAATAGGAAGTGACCTGTAAGCTTTAAAAAGATTTAACAAATTGTCATAACCTAAAAAAATATATTGCACTCTCCATAATACAGTATTGCTTTGTAGAAGAATTTGTTATGCTTTTAAGGCCTAGTGTTGTCAGAGTGCTGGGGTTTTCCATTTCTTCTTACCTGTCTGAAGGCTCAGGATCGTCATTTAGGCTGTGACTGTTTTACAAAACTATTATATATATTTTATATATTTTCTGTCTTTGCCCAGAGAAGGTGTAGCTGCCCCTGGATCCCTGGCAGTGCCCAAGGCCAGGTTGGACACTGGGGCTTGGAGCAGCCTGGGACAGTGGAAGATGCCCCTGCCCATGGCAGGAGTGGCACTTGATGGGCTTTGAAATTCATTCCAATCCAAAGTATTCTGTGCTTCTATGATATTTTCATTGCACTTTGTAAGCAGCTGCACTATTGGGCTTGATTCCATTAATTTTCAGATTCAGTTGTGAAGAGCTGAGCCAAGTCTATCCCTTTATATATTAGGAACAATTAACCAATTGACTTTATTTCTCCCACTGTTCTAAGCAATCTGTCATCCTGTGCCATTCAAGTACGAGGCACAAACATTATTTTGAAATGTGAGCTGGTGCAAATAATCTGGAATTGTTCCTTTTTCCATGGGAAGCAAGAATGTTAAGAGACAGAACGAACTTGTTTCATTCTAGGTAATTAAAATCTATGCAGGGAATTAAAAGCAACAGTAAAATAAAAAAAAAGAATTAAAAATCACAAAAGTTATTTTATTCTGTCTCAACAGAGGGGAAAAGTGGTTGCTATTTTGGAAGGATAAATTTAACTCCTAAGATAAATTCCTGCTGTAATTTGTCAGTAACTCATGAAAAAAAAAGATAAATCTGAACAAGTGGTACCTGTTTTGTCCAATATAAAGGACAAAAACAATGGGGTAAATGGAAATCTGAATTAATGTCACACACTGAAGCATTCTCAGAATACAAGCCCTGCCATTGGGTATCCTCAGAAGCCAATGGGATGATCCAAAGAATTCAAATGGCCTGATTTCATTCTTGAAAAGGCAGGATAGATTTAACTTTGAGCCCTGTTTTCCATTATTTATATGATCATACCTAGACAAGGGTAGTTCATGTGCATCAAAAAAGACAATTTATGCTAGAAGCAGAGTCCCTCTTAGTGAACAAGCTCTAGTTCATCCTGAGAGGTTATTTGTATCACAGTGTTCTGCACCTGGTTCCACTTCATGCTTCCTAAATGAAAGCTAAACTAAAAGTATATATAAATGCTGTTCTCATGAATTAAATACTGAAGGCCATATTTTTTAAAGCTGCTCTAGAATTGCAGGTTTGTATTAATAGATTTGGTGCTGAGATCCATAGTTTGATATCTTACTGGATGAGGGGGAGTCTGTGTAAGGAGGAGCCTTTATATGCAATTTTCTCCATTTCATTAAAATTTACCATGCCTACTGATAGAAGGGAGATGTAAAAATGTTCTGGGAGGGTTAAAAAGGCATAAACTAGAGTTTTTAAACCCTCTGATCCAGTGCTTTATGTTGCTACCTCTTACAGTCTAAAAGACTACAAGAATGAAACTTCCTTGTCTGACATTTGTAGTGGTTGCACTGTCAGTGCTCCTGCCTCCCTTGAGAATTATTAATTACTGCTGAAATAGCCATAAACAAGTTCTGCATTTCTTTTCCCCCCTCTTCCCTAGATTTTTCATATTGGAAAACTAAAACACTTTATCACGTAATGCAGTATTTTGAACTCCAAACAATTAAGTCTGAATGTACAAGATGACAGAATTTTATGGCACAAATAACCTGGCACAGGACATAGATCAGCTTTTGACAAACAGGAACACCTTGTTAAGCCACAATGTGTGCCATTTAAATTAGATATTGCAGTAAATGTTAAGTGGACTCAGTTTTGAAACAGAAGTAATTTGAAGCCAAGTCTATTTTTCAGACTAAAACTTTATGAAAATTGTATTTTTTTTCCCTTCTGAGACTTCTCAAGTAACACTATAGGGTTTGTGAATATAAATATTTCATTTAATTATAAGCATAGGTAAGGATCTGCATGAGATACAAACTTTAACTCTTCTTTTTTTTAATTTGCTATTATCTCTGCCTAATTAATACAGCAAAAAGGTTGTTGCCTAAATCAGTGTGTGACCCCAGTGCAGTCTTGCTAATATCCCTATATCCAATAGATCTCATGCTGTAAGTCCCCTGGAAGGACTGGGACATGTCAGATAACTTAAATGACAAACAAAGATGTAGATTAAGAGTGATGTACATTTCAAGCCTGCATTTTTAATTTCACTAAATATTATTTCCCATTTTCATGACCATATTACAATGAAATGTGGAACTACAATTTTGTCTTATTTAATAAAACCTTTGTCTCATCTGAGTTCTTGAAGAGATGTTAGCTTTAAATCACATTGACTTCACCCTATCCAATTTACGTATGCTGAAGAAATAAAAGTCTTTTCAAGAGTTGCCATGGGGTTTCAGAAGCCTCAAAGGGGTATTAAGACCTTGAATTTAGTGTGAACTGCCTCCAACACAAAACACAAATCTTCCCAACAGAATACTAATGGTTTAGTGTACAGTTGCATTTTCTGTGCAAGTTTGTAAAGTAAATAAAAAAAAAATCCACATATAGGGAACAAATAACTAAATTATGGCTGAGCATTTGAGTGCAGAAATGTGCCAGCTGGAAATAAAAACTGCTTTCTATAGGCCTGCATTACATAAGAAATGTTATATGGTTTGACAGATGTACAAAATAGAACCCAGAATAGATTAAAAGGGGAATTCAGAGCTCCTCCATTTTTCCTCTCAGGACTAAACAACTGCAGAACGCATTAGGAGTTTCTCAAAGTCACTGTGAATATACATATAAAGTGTTTTGCCTCACATCTGATTTCTAAACAGAAATGCTTCCACACTAGATTTACTTAGTTTTACTTGCATAAATATTTTATATTTATTTTGGTTTGTAGAAATCTTTGTTTCTTTCAAACAACAGACTTCAGTGTGTGCGATAACTAATGGGGGAAATGTTTTCCTAATATGACCTCAATCTCATCTCTATAATGGGTTTCTCGTTATAATAATTATATTCCATTAAAATGTCAGGACTGGTTTAAAAGATATCTAAGAAGACATGTCTGAGCAAACTAGCAAGCAGAAACCTTGATGTTAATTTACTTGGCATAATTTAAGGGAAATGGAGAAGTGCAGTACATTAAATGTGTGACACCAAAGGCAGGCAGATTGACTATATATAGTATTAACACTTAAATAATTGGTCAGTTATAAGTAATTAGGGAGCATTACAATTACACAAAGAGAAGGTTTGTTTCAAGTGGCAAGCAGAGTGAATGATGCCAAGTGAATGCTCCTCCGCGACAAATCCAGCCCTGTTTGCTGCTCAGGAATGATCTGCGAGTAGGCAGATTTGGTTCATTGTTTGGGTGGGATTGCAGACCCCTCCCCTGGCTGGAGCCCTGCTCCTGGGGCAGTGGTGTTTCCAAGAGCTCAGTGGGAATAGGAGGCGCTGGGTCTCACCCTTTGGGAAGAAAGAGGGGCTGAACAGTTTGGGCCAGAGTCCAACAACCTCTTCAAAAAAAGAATTGGCTTCTGCCATGAACAATCCCAGTTGTTACAGCTCACTAAGCTATCCTGGTCTGGTTCTTTATTTAGAATGATTCCCATTCCTTGGGTGTTCTGGAGCAAGTCAGTGTGACGGAGTTTCCTGCCCTTTGTTATCCCAGTGTTCTGTGTGCAGTCAGATCCTGATTCAGCAGGAGATTCCGGGATGAAGGGAAAGAAGCCCCATAAACTGTGTTGGCAGTAATGGGCACATGTCTTGTGTTTTCTTGAAATCTCACTTGCCTCTCCTGTGCTACTTTCCTGCTCATTCAGATGTTCTCTGGTATAATGTCCTTTATAGGCAGAAAGCCCTTCATAAATTCTAAATCAAAGCAAACTGCAATAACCAGAAAATATTAGATTCTTTATACATTGGTAATTGACAAGACTATTAATTCTTGCCTGTATCTGATTAATTTAAAAATACAATTTAACAGTTTTTATATAAATATTTTTGTAGCAAATTAATTTTAAAAAAGTAAGACAAAAACTGTACAATTTCCCATCAATATCATTCTGAATTGTATAAGGAAAAAAACCCCAACAAAACACAAAGCAACCCTCTCACTGGGAACCCAGACTCAGAGTTCTTACAAAATATCACTCCTCCTGTGTGTGCACTATGCAAATGGACTATTGGAAAGTAATTTTAAAATAGATTGCACACGAGCTGACTTCCCAAGATTAATGGGTACTAGAGACAGAGCTCATACTTCTTATGCAAGCAAACCTACCACTGACTTAAAGTGCATTTCCCTGAATGAATGGCATGTTGAAACTCCTGGAAGGAAGCCATGCTACAAAGAATTGAATTGAATGGGGTCAGAAACAGTCCCAGAAAGCCCTTTTAAGCTTGGAAAGCACCCTGCTGAATTCCCTGCCAAATGCAGTATTTGCTGTCACATATATAAAGAGTAGCCTGCACTCCTTCAGAACTGGCTGCTCAGTATTTGCCAGGCTGCAAGATGCAGAGAGTGCAAACAGCATCCCACAACCATCCATTCTGTACAGGAAAATCCTGCCCTGGCTGTCCCAGTGTCCTGGCCATGCTGGATGCTGCTGATCCCTACAAAATCCTGTTTGCTTGAACTGGACCACAGACTTCGTGATCTTCCCTGCCAATGTTTTCATCTTGACACACATCTAATTCTTTTCTTTATTGTAGCTTCAGCATCATGCAGCAGCTCAGAGTGAGGGGGCAAATGTATTTATTGTGATTATATATTCCCTGATACTGGAAATATTTTGCCTTCTTAAAATGTCAGATAAAGCTAATAGGGCAAGCCTCGGTAAACAAGGCTAATTACCTCGGCAATTTAGATTAAGTCCTTGAAATTGATTGTCAGAAATGAGTTTATTTGTGTTACGAGATTAAGGATCCATTTCTCTCTCTTGTGCAATAATCTCCCTCCTGATAAGCACAAAGAGCTGGACACATTTCTTGCTCATCCCTGTGCATACCCTTAAGTGGACTTTTAGATCACTCTCAATTCATGACTTGAATTTGAGAGTCGTAACTCAGTGTTTCTTATTAATTCTTCTGTTGCGTTTGTTAGTTTTGCTAATTAGCTTTAGCTCTGTTCTGGAAATGGTTGGGTTTTGACAGCCCCAGAGCCAACCAATAGATGGTGACAGCAGCACACTGCTGGATTTATCCTGGTTACACATGGCTGAGAGCCTGGGCTTCCTCTTAATGGCATAATTTCTTACACCGTGAGCCCTTGTGGTGTTAGTAGAACCCAAATATATTATTCAGAGGTACTGCTGTAAGCCTGGAATGGCTCAGAGTCCGTGGTGGTGCACATAAGCATAGCAGAGATTAAACCAGCCCAATATTTCAAAGTCTCAAAGGAATTATATAAGCAAAAACTCTACAGCATAAAAATATAGTGGTACATTTTTTAAATGAATAATTTTTTCCAGGGCAAGATTCTGCATCTGCAACGCTCAAATTGTCATTTAGTAGTTTACAAATTGCAAATATCAGAAGAGCAATTTAAGCAGTGTGTTAGAAGGGTCTTTTTGTGAAGGTCTGACTGACCACCCTCTATAGACTTCTGTATATAAACCTGCTGGGAAAATAAAGTTTGATCTGTGTTTTCATTGTATGATATGGCCCAAACAGGGTGGGAGTTAACAGCTGACCCCATCAGCTTTCCATTTCCCTTGGCGAATCTGAATTTTGTCTTCATTTGAGAAATACAAAGTGATAAAACTGATAAGATAAAATCAATAATTTCTATTTGAGGTAACAACCTTCTTCTAGAGCTTTGTTAGCAAAGGACAAAATTCAGACTCAGATAAAGTTAGTGGGAACTTTGTCATGTATTTTAATGGGTTACAGTGTTAAATTCTTCATTAATATTTCACAGTAGGTAATTTTTCATTGTTGGAAATAATTTTGATAGTTATTTACTAAGAAGCAGAATAATGTTTAAAAATTGCTTTGTATTTGAAGTTAAATGTTGGTTACTTCTTAGGATGCGAAAAATACTTTATTAATATACTCTCAATTTATTTTTTTATTTTGTAATGACAATTCCCATGAAAATGGCAAAATATATGATTTATTGCGATACATTTATAATGCTAGATGCTTTACTTGAAAATATGGAGAATTTTAGAAATTCTGGTAATGTGTCATTACTTTGCAGAATTCTGTGTCTCCACAAAGAGCAAGCACATTTCAAACATTCTAGAAAATCACAAAAAAAAGACAGAAGTAGTCATTGGATCTATGGGATGAGCTGAAGAAAGGGTTTCCTTGGACCTCCACTTCTATGTCTGGTTAAAAGGTAAAATTTCAGTAATCTTCTAATACAGAAAGGAAGAACAAGAGAGAGACAGAGACATAAATGATGCCAGATGAGGAAAATCAGTCCAGTATTTCAGCAGGTAAAAAGCAACATTTAAATTGCTGTGCAAATGAACCTGAACAGGTTGGTTGAGATGCTTACAGCCCACCCAGTGCCACCCCTGCCATGGCAGGGACACCTTGCAATTTTTAATAATTAGCAGTGCAGTGCTTGTAGGTACGTGTGAGATGATGTTTCTCAGTGTTTCACCAGTGTCATTCCTGCTGCCCAGGACATTGTTAACCTTTCCTGTGGACAGCAATCCCTCTGGCCAGTGCTGCATTAACGCAGCATTTAGTGTCATCTGCTTGATGCAGCAAGTCCCAGGAACTCATTTAAAAGCTTGCAAGCTTTTTCCAAGCAACTGCACAATTTTTAACAGAGTGATTTGAATGAAAGAATAGAATGGAAGAAAAAGGAAATTCGGTGAGCAAGACTGGATGCTGGCTCTGGCGATAATAAAATACCTGTTGAATGAGAGTTGACATCAATGGACTTCAAAATAGGACTATGTGTCTTAATTAATGGAAATGTCACAATACTCTTTTGGTTAGACTTTCAAAGCCAGATTAAATACTGGGTACTTCTGAAAACTATCTGGTTATTCCATTTTTAGTGTGATAGCAAGGAATTGTTGCTAAAATATCACCAAGTAGCAAGTTAGGCACTTTTTTACAAGCCTATACCTGCACACAAACATATTCAGGTGCAGGTTCTGGAAATTCCTCCTGAATGCTCATGTGAGCAAATTTTGGTATACAAAGCTTACAAGATTATGTTCAAATTTGTCAGAAATAACATAATAGATTTTGTTACGTTTTTGTTGACCTCTGAAACATTGGTGTTCATAAACAATCTTACTCCAAACTCTTACTCAAAAGCAAGGTGGAAGGGAGGTGTTGGAGGACATAAATGTGGGTTCCTCAGCTAAGGAGTTTAAAACTGATAAGATAATGTACAAACCCAGTGTAATTCTCATTAAAATTTAGAAAAAGGAAGCCAAACAGTGCTTGCTAAGCACATGTAAAATAATATTTTTAGGAGAAAAGAGTTGAATAAGACTGTAACTAAATCAAGCTGTGATGGGGGCTGGTTAGAGTTCCTGCTTCTCACTGAGCTTTTGAGAAGCTCATATGTAACGTTAAGAGGACTTTAAGGCTCTGTTCTGCACTGTGTCTATGGCAAGGGAATCTCTGGGCGAGGTGAGGCTCTGCAGCTTTGCTCAGACACGAACAGGAATATGCTCTTTGCACTCTTGGGTGGATCCTTGACATCCTCTTTCTCGATTGGCAGACTGATCCACAAGGGCATCAAATGCCATGTGAGCTGGCATTTGATCTCCTGACACCTTTCACCTTCTGAGGAAGGAACTTCAGCATCTGGCCGAGGGTGTGTTGGGACAGCAGGGAGAGGAGAGGATGGGAAGCAGGAGCTCTCAGTGCTCTCTGTGTGTGCGTAGGCCAGGAATAGTCTCTGCTTTAACATCAGTTATAGGATAACTGCACTGCTTCCCCTGCCCTCACACAGGTTTTCATACAAAACAAAAGTAATTGTATTGATAACGTTGCTGGATGAGAGGACAAAGAAAGTTCTAGAGGGATTTTCCACTCCCCAAAATCCTCAGCCAGGCAGTAACTGAATTTGTGAATAATAAACAAGCAAACTGTACAAGCATTAAGTCCAAAGGTGAGGGAACAAATATGGAATGTATTTATAAATGCTGCTAGGACACACTTTTGGAGCTACTATGCTACTACAATGTTTTGCATTGTACATTTCAGAACCACTCTGATTTTCTTTGTGCGTTCTCATGCATATATGGCAATGAAAATTTGGATTTTCTCAAGAAATAGCTAAATACTTTGTATTTAGTCTTTTTGGTGATTTTCAATCAAGCACATCGCCTCACAAATGTTGATATATAAGCTGGATAAATGGCCTTACTGGACAGCTGGTGTAAATTTTTCAAACTGGGACTGAAGAAAAGAAAGATTGTCCCAGGGCAAAAAGAATTGTCTTGTGGAAACAACCTTTCTCCCAAAAATGCAATTAAAGACCAGAAATCCTTGAGATGTCATCAAGAGTTGGGAAGCCTAAAACCACAGTCACGACCAGGAGCTAATTCATCAAGTAAATAAGGGAGGCAAACAGCTTAAAATTATTTCTGCTCCTTCCTGAGCATGTGCCCGTAACTCACCCAGTCAGGGACAGGACTGGGCTAAAGGATTTCTAAAGACAGGGAGTGATAATGCTGAAACACAGAAATACACAACTCTGAGGGGCTGTTCCTCTTAGATGTAAAGGATCTCTGATAACTTGATGTGAATCTGGACGTGTGATGATGACAGCCCAGTTGCT
Source organism: Pyrgilauda ruficollis (assembly GCF_017590135.1). NCBI lineage: Eukaryota > Metazoa > Chordata > Aves > Passeriformes > Passeridae > Pyrgilauda > Pyrgilauda ruficollis. The sequence continues at coordinate 150,530 of NW_024524267.1, forward strand.
GTAACATGCTTAGCCTATTCCTGCTGGCAATTGTGAGTTAAACTCTTTATTCTGGTACCTCTTCTGCATGATCTAAGAGTGAGTTGAGTTCTGGGCCTTAACAAAGAACCCATAGTGCAGGAGTCACTTTTGGTGACTAGGAAGACTTGGAAGGAGAAACAAACCCACTGGCTTTCCTGTAAGCCAATAAAATAAATTTTTAGACTTAAAAAAGAAAAAAATCCTACTTGTCACTAGTTGTAGCAGAACTTTAAAAAATATTCCCTATAACAAAAGAAAATGTCTAAATCAGTCTCATCTGCCTTCATAACAGCAGCAAAACAGAAGCTGTGTTGTGAAGGAAATGTCCTGGATGGCTAAGCGTGACCAAAGGGATGTGGAGCATCTCTGCAGAGCCCACTCTGAAAGCCTGTGCAGGACTTTCCTTGTCATCTTTCAATATTCCTGCCCTTTTCCCACTCTTGGGCTCTGGCTGACAATTCATATTTGTCATTGATCTTAACTAACACCTTAAGCCTCTTCCCCAAGCTGCATCCTCCAGAAGGAGCTGTAGAAGTGCAGGGTGATGGACCTTGTGACACAGAATGGATGGCTTCAGGTCTAACATCCTAATTTTGAGTCTGGCATACTGTCCCTCAATAAATCCAAGGATTTAGGTATCCCTTATTTGTGGATCATGGGAATTGCATGTTCAGTGGACACAACCTCTGTTCTGTTATGAATATACATTTGTATCATTGTGTGTTGCTCCTGTTTAACATTTTAATACCATAATCATTGTGTAAATATCTATATCTATATCTATATATATTTATAGAGAGAGATATAAAACCTTCCTGTGTAAATAAGACTGCATGATTAACAGCTGAAAATTATCTAGGTTTAGCCAAGACACAGTGCCTCTCCTACATATTTTAGCTCTGATAATAAATCAATTAACATTTTTGCTGAACCACAGCCTGTGCATTCAAACCAAGGAAACAACTCCTATAAACTGCTTTTATTTTTCAACAAACAGCAAGAGAGAAAAAATCTTTTTTTTTTTTTTTTGGCAAAATAATCATCATACATATTCTGGCACTACTCTCTGACAAGGCTAACAGTAAATGGGACTGATTCCACAGGAGCTGAGTGAGGACAAATATTCCCATTCATTCCACACTTCTGGATTTGCTTGGTATATGAGTATTTGCTTGATATATGAGTATTTTCATCGATTGCTGGAGCTCCATGTATTTGGTTATAAGACCATAGGCTTCACCCACTTGTATATCTGCAGAAATACACCTGGCTTGCTCTGGGATGACAAATTCCTTGTACCTCATAATTTATTTTTTTTTTACCTGACTTGTTTCAATTAATATGCAGAGAAGACAAATAGATTAATTTTTTTCTCTTTAAATTCAGTAGCACCACTTCTCTGGGCAAGGACTCAATTTTATTTCTAATCATTGAAACAGGAAACCTGTTGTATCATGCTTTTTGTTTTATCAGTAGGTCTATGGTTTGATTTGTGATTTAGTGTTTTTCCTTGGTGCTGTTTTTTCTTTTGTCTCCACCCTTTTCCCAGAGATGTCATTGGCTAGTTTCTAGTTTCTATTTCTCCAAACTTTACCCATTTCCTAAAACTGTTTTTCTTCCTTGGAAGTTTATTGGTTCACTACTGTTATTCCCCACCTAGGTTTTTACTCCCAACTCTCCCGATTTGTTGGAAGTTGGGTCTGCCCCTGCCTTTCCCATGAGATATAAGTCTTTGTTGGCCCCCTAGCTGGGGCCCAGGAAGAAAGAGGGGAAGAAACACCATCAAATAAAGTTTCCCTGGGACCCGTGTGCGCTGCCTGTGTTTTATACTGCGCTGAAACAACTGACAACTGGGATTCAATGGAGCTCCAGGGGGAAAAACTGCCGCCCCCCACTCTCAACATCAGAAACCAGAAGTGTTTCATCATAAACTTTCTCTTGTATTTTGCAAATATGCAAAATCTTTGTTAAAAAATAGAAGTCAACAATATATCTCTATAGATTAACTTTGTTCTGAACAGCATGTTAGAAATTGTACTGGAGCATTAATTCTTTTTGCTTGTTTTTTTAATTAACCAGATAATTTAGTATTTCAAGGAAGCACAGTCTATGGATAACAAGGCTGTGGTGATTCCTTAACTGTAAATCTAGTTGGTTAGTAATAAATCTTTAATTTCTTGCATGTTTATTTAATGTGGATTAATGTCTTATGTCACATTGAGCTTCACAGTCTTAAGTGAAATAGATTCAACTGTAGAAAAGTAAGAAATATACACATTAAACTAGTATATAATTTTGAGTAATAGACTCAAGAGTGTATGTTTATCGGATAAGATAAATAAGTCAATGTGTTTTAAAATAGATTATTATGCATCAAGATACTGCAGAGCCCACTGAAAGAGAACAGCACATATAGAATAAAGAGAGTATGATATCTGCAGTGTTTATGTGGTCTGGTTAGCATTTTACAATTTAGGGAGTCTATATGTTGAGCTAAAATGACCAATTTGCACAACAGGGTAAAACGTTCTTCTGAGATTCAGTTTTTGCAGTGCAAAGGGACACACATAAATTAATATTTTAAATGATCACAGGAATTGGTTTACCTGAATTGCAAAACCAAGGCAGAGTGCACATGGATGCACACAGGGTTAATAACTGTGCTTTAAACCACACAGTCTTACTTAAAGGGTTAAATAATAATGTTTGGTATTATTATGCTTCCTTTAAGCACTGACTGATGTTCCTAGGTGGGTTTTTATACAATCTGGGTGACTGCTGAAGGCAGGGACCTGTTGACAAGGGACAACCTCCTCAATCCAGGAGTGGCCTCTTGGGTCTGGTGCTGCTCTCAGTGCTCCTGACTCTCTGGATTTTCAGGCTCGCATATTTCCAGAGAGATGCTTCACTATGGAGAAATCCTGGTGTTTTCCTTGGGGAATAATTTTCAACCAGACCAGCAATCCGCCAACAAAACCTCTGACTTCACAGCTGGTGGGGCTAACTTTGACTCTATTACACATCAGAACAACAGAAAAAGGAAGGTTTAGAGCCCACATTTGAGATTTGCATTCAGTCACTCTGCGATGGGCCTGTGGATTCAACGAATTTCAGCACAGGCTTTGCAGCATCACTGCCAAAATCCCTTCCTGGGGGTATTGGCTTGTGCAGTTTTAGGATTTGCAGCCCTTTCCCTTTAAGGGTTTAGAATTTCTCCCTTTCAGTGAGTTTTACATGCAGATGGGTCTCCACACATTCTTGGTAAAATTTTGTAGGTGCCATGGTTCCTCCAACTATTCTGACAGAAGATTTTAAGACTAAAATGCAATACCGGCTACTACTGTAAGACCTGCTCAGGAAAACCCCATTTTCTCTGAGGTGATCATCTCTTGAAACTCAGGGAAAGACAAATACTGACTTCTTTTACAGTGGCTTTCATACACAGACTTTAATAGTCATTTAATTAGCCACTTTTCCATGTGGGGGATCATGTGCAATAAGCTGAATCACTGTTACCAAATAACATGTTCATTTTCCAAGGCAATGTTGGAGCATTCCCTCTTTAAGAAGCAGTACATCTTGTGCCTGCTGCAATGCAAAGTTGAAGGTCAGTCAGTTTATTAACTCCAAATAGCTTTATAACCTATTAAACATAAACCATATCTGAATTATTAATTAATATTGCTGTATTATACTGTGCCCTGTCCTCTTACATCTTTCCAGCATCTGTCATTCCTCCTCCTCCCAAACCCAGTGGGGCTCTTTGTGGCAGTTCACAAACCTTCACCCCAATGAATAATTAATGCTCCCTCCATTTGATTTGTTTTTAAAGAGTTAACATTTGTGGGAACACAGCCGGCTGGGATGAGTAGTGGTTTAACTTCAGTAGCATATACAGGAGGCATCAACCTGAGACCATGGGAAGTGAGATACTGAAAGAGAGATACGCGGTCAGGTCATGGTGAGAAGAGTGTGCTCATGGGAGTTCGTATATCAATGAAATTATTCTGCAATAGGTCATGTTTCTGGTTCTTGTTCTCAGTTGGTTCGGGACCTGCCACATATAAGGTCATGTTCAGAGTTTGCCTTTGTGATTGGACCCCTGCCCTCAGAATACCCCTAAATATTGTTGCATTTGCCATGGCCCTTGTCTTCGGATCTTGCCCCTCAGATTGTGTGGTTTCTGTGTTTGTTACTTTCCATTAATGTTCTTTATTTTTTAGGCAATTCCATTGTTCCATCCCTCGGGATTGCAGAAAGCCAGACAGTGACAGACATTGGAAATGCAATCTGTTGCAAGTGGAATTTCTTCCTTTCTTCCCTGACCCTGGGATGGACTCCCTGGGTGATTGGCAGCTGTCATTCTTCACCTGCACAGTGCAGTTGGTACCAGTCCAGTTTCACAGAGTTGTTTCAATGGCCAATTAATTACAATCTTCTGATTGCAAGCTGCTCTATTATCAGCCCCTGGGTAAAAGCTTCACCTGCTGAGTAAAATACCTGACATTCTCAGGTGCAAGTGACAGTGGCATCAAAATATTATCTGAAGGAATTATAGTATTTTATCAATTGTCACTGAAGCTGTGCATAAATTCTTCAGCAGAGCAAATTTGCAGGCATATCAGTCAGTGATCCCATAAAACTGAAATGTCCTACAACTGCCAGAGGATATCTGAGAAGCAATGAATCACTAAAAAGTACAACTAAAAAAATTACAGTGTGTTTTGGTAACATTTTAGAGTATTTGAGGTATTGAAAGTGTTCAGGCCACCTCTGGTGAATGGAGAAGTAATTTAGATGTGTTTTTTTGTTGTTGTTGTTGTTTGCTTGTTTCTTTGGTTACTTGCTTTTGTGTTTTGTTTTGTTTTCTTTGGTTGTTTTGGAGTTGGTTTTTTTTTGGGGGGGGGGGTGTTTGTTTTGTGGTTTTTTACTATATGTAGTTTAAATATTCCTAATTTTACCTGTTTCTCAAATACTCCACTCATAGCAAGTCCATTTTCTGTAGCTCTGACCCGGTGGGATACTGTGATAATGAAGTCCAGTACCTCAATACTGTTGTTTTACAATTTCATATTGCATCATTTGTCACTCAGTGCTGCTGATAAAAATATAATTGACAAAGGTTTTACCTTTAGGGACAGCACTTTTAATAGAGGTTACTTAGGCTTGGTACATGTTGCTTATTATTCTGTAGATTACTGATGCTATTAATTGCTGAGGAAAGTGGTTTATCATTCCACAATATTTCAGGCTAAGAAATTCCCATCCCTAAAATATTCCTTTTATGTTTGAGATATTTGAGGAAGAGGTCTTCACCAAGCAGAGCTGTGATAGCAATTGCTGCTTTACTTCTGTTCTTTGAAATGAACTTGCCAAAAACCCAGTACTTAAAATGGGACGTGTTTAGTGCTGCTAGATTAGCTTAAAGTACCTTGGGAAATGCTGGGTAAAAGAGAAATAAAAGATTAAAAAATAAATCTCCACCTTGTCCAAAGAATCTTGGCATTTGTTCCAGTCCTGCTGAGCAGCCTGGCAGCTTGGGCAAGGAGCAGGACTTGTTGAATTATGCAAACTCCAAACGGTTTTCTTGGTGTCTTCAGGTTCCTTGAGATTCCCATGCTCATCACTCTCCTTTTGAAGATACATCCCTGTCCCTCAGGTCACAGGACAGAGCCACAGCCTTTCTCTTTGCTTTACACTCCACTTTATTCTCCTCAATGATATCTAGGAAGTTAAGAAATAAAATGAAAGAAATACTTATATTTTAGAATAGCTCTTTAGATGCACATGTGGAGTCATCATAAATCTCTATTCAGGTCTCGATTTGCAGAGGAAGCATTTCCAGGTTACTGAAGGAAGGGTATGGCATTTGGCTTTGGAGTCCTTCACTCTGATACAGTGCTTTTTCTGTAATCTGGGTTCATGTGTTTGCTTAGGATTTTGTTGTTCTCTAGGTTTATTGCCTTCTATTAATAATTATCCAAATATTACTTATATTAAAAAGAATGTATTTGATTTTTTAAATTGCTTTACTTGCTTTCCTTTCTTGTTTTTGCCTTTACTTCATTGGAACTGTGGCCAAAGTTACTTTTTAAGAGAAGCATTATTTTTGGCATCCAAATATCCATTAATTCCCAATTATTAATAACTTTTTTCTGTTTACATTTCTCTCTGTGGTCAGTTTTCCTGTAATTTTCCTCTGCTTTCTCTCAGAAGAGGTTTCTGCCATGCATTCATACTTAGACTACCTGAAATTTCTTTTGATTACTCCTCATCTCTTATTATCTGAGATATCCAGTTTGGAATATTTGGGCTCCCTGAAGATGTGTGTTCAATCCTGACACATCCTTAGCAGACATTTTTCCTTCTAAGACTCATAAATTCCATTCTGTGGAGTTCACAGAGTCTGTTACAGAGAGGGTTTAGCTGAAACTTCCAAGAATCAAATCCTCTCTGCTCTGTTTAATTACTGGATGCAACCTAATCTTTCTGTAGGATTTGAGATTTATTCCTGTGTTTTGATTCTTTTCTCCTCAGCACTCTGGAGTTTGCTATCCGATTAGTCACTGCCTCCCCTTTCCAATAATCATCATATTTCAGCAGTCTTGTTTGGGAGAGAGCAGCTTGTTTGGGGCAGTTTGTAGTGAAAGTATGAGATCGTGTGAGTAACTACCAAAATAACTTCATGCTGTGATTCCTTCATTGTGGAATCACAGAATCACGGAATGGCCTGGATTTGAAAGGGACCTTAAAGCTCATTTTTCTCCACCCCCTCCTGTGGACAGGGACACCTTGCACTGTCCCAGGCTGCCCCCAGCCCCAGTGTCCAACCTGGCCTTGGGCACTGCCAGGGATCCAGGGGCAGCCACAGCTGCTCTGGGCACCCTGTGCCAGGGCCTGCCCACCCTGCCAGGGAGCAATTCCTAATTCCCAATATCCCATCTAACACTACTCTCTGCCAGTGTAAACCCATTCCCCTACATCCTGTAATGACAATTTTTAATAATTTATGCTTATTCACAGTATTATTTGCTTTTAACTTACACTAGAACTAGCAAATTAGAAGTAATGTTAGATCAGCCACTACCATTAAATTCCTGTGCTTATCATATTTGCCTTGGGTATCTGAAGGTGGAAGGGTTGTGTAGTAGCAGGGAATATTTATATGGCTCAGTTGAGGTCAGTAATTAACCCTACTTTCCTCTCTCTCACTACTGCAGTGGCATTTAAGCTGTGCTACCACAAAGTCTCAAAAAAGGCAGCCCAGAAACATTGCATGACAGCTCAGTGTTTTAATGACACACACTAAAGCAATGCCACTGATTAGATCCTTTGCTAATTATCTTCTGCGACTTCTGTTGGCTATATTTCAACAAAATGAATAGACTTATTTAAAAGTAGCATTGCTTTTTAAGATGTCCCTCATAGCTTAATTCCTATAAGACAGAACAAAAGTTTTGGAAACATCATTTTACATACTTACAGGAACAAAAACCAAGCAATTTGGTAAGAATGTTGGAGGACTTCACTAGAAATTTCCTTCCTTTTTTTCCATAACTTACTTGTACTTTATTCCTAATAATTATACCAAAGTTATGTAAGAAGCACTATGATGTGGTATTGTTTTTGCAGAACTGCTGGATTGAAGCTCTCTGAAGGATTTTCATCCTTAAGCCTGCAGCCTGATTCTACTTTAAAGAGCCCCATGTTGCCTTGACTTGGATTGAGACTGCATTTAGCTTTTCTACAAGAGGATTTGTATGTCCTTTTAAGACGAAAGAGCTGTGGTTATCTCCCCAATGAAGAGAGGTTAATCTGTAGGACAATGTGTACGTAATACCCAAAGAATTCTAGAAAATCCAACGGAAGGCAAATGAGAAACTCTAAGAACAGAGGCAGAAGGCCATGTGTCTGGTTATTACGGAATCATGGAACATCCTGAGCTGGAAGAGACCCTTAAGGATCATGGATCCAGCCCCTGGCCCTGCCCAGACCCCCCAGCAATCCCCCCAGGATCATGGATCCAGGCCCTGGCCCTGCCCAGACCCCCCAGCAATCCCCCCAGGATCATGGATCCAGGCCCTGGCCCTGCCCAGACCCCCCAGCAATCCCCCCTGTCCATCCCTGGTGTCCAAAGGCTCCTGGAGCTCCGGCAGCCTCGGGGCCGTGCCCATTCCCTGGGGAGCCTGGGCAGTGCCAGCACCTCTGGGGGAAGCAGAACCTTTCCCTGCTCTGCAGCCTGAGCCTGCCCTGGCCCAGCTCCAGCCGCTCCCGGGTGCTGTCCCTGGCCCGGAGCAGGGCTCGGGGCTGCCCCTGCAGTTTTGGGGAGCTCTGCCCTCAGCTCCTCTGCTGCAGCTGACCCAGCCCAGTGCCCTCAGCCTCTCCTTGGCTGACCCCTCCAGGCCCTTCACCACCTTCGTGGTCTCTTTTGGAAGCTCTCTGATGGCTTCATGTCTTCATTTTAGCTTATGATGTCAAGAGCTGCCCCAACATTCAAGGCGAGGCATTGAATAGAAACAAGATCAAGAAACATCCACCCATCTCTCTGATACTTAAGTATTCCGTTTTCCTACTTTGCTGCTTTTCTCCTTACCCAGTTCCTCGGCAGTTATCTTTAACATGACATGCATCCCTCTGTTCTTAACCCAACCTAATATGCTCCTGTCATGCCCCTAAACTTCTTTGCTAGCAAAGGCTTTGTCCCAAAAAATGCTGCTCATATGCTGCTTCTCTCACATCCTAGTTCTCAGCTGGAGCAGTTGAGATAGAAATGTCTCACCTGGTACAAGTGCTTCTCTCCCTGGTGGAGGAAAAGTGGAGAATAATAAACTGCTGGGAAGTAATCCAAGTATTATGAACACTGGATAATTGCATGACTCATAAGAGATCAAGGAATGTCCACTTCATTAAAAAAACCCAAAGCTATCCAGACTGGCAACATACCCTTTGGGTTTTTACCTGCAGGGCTTTGCTGTGCAAATATGTGTCTGAGAGGTTTATTACCATTTTTCCACTAAATTGGATCCTTCTTCATGAATCATTCACAGTATGATATTTGTACAAACACCAAACACCAAAACATAACAAAGCTTTTAGCTGTGCAAAAGGCAGGTGTGTCTCCTTTCCAGGGTTTATTAGTCATGATCAGGATTGAGAGAAACTCCACTATCATATTCACTGCTGTTCTTTTCTGTGCTTTGTAGCCCTTCCACAAGTTGTACAAGACTGTGTTAATAAAATATATTAGTTCTTTAATAATTAGTGGAGTTGTCAATTTTGTGGTGGACAGATGAGACCTCTGTCCAGCACATGAGATCTCGGAAAGATTCAAATTCTGACAAGAAAATACAGGTCATTTTTTTTGGCAGCTCAGTACTTTCTCCAAGTACTCACTGTAAGTTAGAAGGTGCAGAAACTGCCAAGAATTGCATGACCATAGAGGTGCAGGATTCTGTTCTCCCTCCGTGATGGTTCTCATTATCCAGTAAAAATCTGAACAGAAATGCAAAGAGGATACATACACAGATAATATTGTCCACGGTCGCCCTGAAATCAGTTGATTAAATCCTGAGCTCTCAGCTTTCACCTCAAGGAAGGATCACAGCAGAGCCTGGGAGGCTTTTCTGGAGTTAACCAGGACTATGAACAGGGAAGAAGGGATTTTGATCTTCAGGAGTAAGCATTTTTCAGTAATACTCTGAAGCATTAATACTAAAACTAACTGAATCTGATTATATATCAAGTTCCAATTGATTAGTTTTCCAATTTGTAGTGTTACCTGATAATCTAAATCCCACTGATATCAATAGAAGATGAGAAAAAAAATTGCAGAAAGCCCTGTATTCAATTTTAAAGTAATTCAAAGTACAAGTAGGAAGAGAAAAAGTATTTTCATATGGGGATTGCATAAAATGCAATAAAATTATTACAGCAGATAGCAACCATAATATTTTTCCTTTACAAAGGGCCTTTTTGATATTTATACATATATAAACATGTAGATATTTCCTGATGCTTTAACATATTGCACATCACATTATTCAAAACAATATTGATATTGAGTTGGTTTTGTATTTTTAATTCATTAATAACAAGTTTCCTTGTAGACATTTTACTTCTATCTTACATCCTAGATCAGATTTTCTACAAGTGAGGCAGCTTCACCTCTCCAGAGGAAGGGATTAGCACTCTGTACTAATTAGGAGACTGTCTGGTTTTAGCACCCTTTGATTTTCCAGCTGGATTGACAAGGTCCCAGTCAGGGTTGTGTCAGCAAAGAGCAGCCTTTTCCTCTGAGGCTGCAGTCATGGTCTGCGTATTGTGCTTTTCTAACTGCTCTGGTGCATCTTTTGTGTTGAATTCCTCACCCAGGGAAGAGTGGCAAAAAAAGAAATGATAAATACATCTAAATGAAAGGGTAGTGATCTGGATGAAAACTGAATCTTTGTCTAATTTTTTCAGTTTGAAAACTGAATCTTTGCCTAAATTTAGAATAGACACCATAAATTTTTTTTTGTTTTTTTTTTTAATGTTTTTGTATCAGAAGTTTCCTAAAGATAGGTGTTTTTATTTTCAGGTGAAAGCAAACTTTGAGATGCGAATATGCTTAGAAAAACTGAAACATTGAGTTTTTACTCATTCAAATCTTGAATTCCCATCCCCCAGACTTTGAAAAGTTTAGGCACTGATATGAGACATTGGTGATTTCTTTTTCTAACATTCACTCGGGCCATTTTTATTTCCTTTTTGCTTCTGACATCTTGAATCCATAGAATTTTATAAAGCCTCCTGGTTTAGGGAAAGGACGGGGAGCAGGCAGTAGAAAAGGGCAAAGAAAGTGCACCTCCATGATTTTTGAAAGTTAATGTCCTTTTGAACACCAGTGTCCTGTGCTCTCCTACCTGAGTGTGAAATGAGGGGAGCTGGGGTTGCCTCCTCAGCCTTTGCTGAGCTGGTGGAGGGTGACCCTGAAAGGGCTCAGTCCTGGCGGTGCCTTGGAGCTCTGCCCAAGCTCCTGGCTGAGTGGCAGCCGCAGCAATGTCCCCGGGCTGGATGGGGATGGTTCGCTGCTCTCACCAGCGTCCTGCTGCATCAGCTCCTCCTGATGTGAGCCAAGGGTCACCTTCCCTGCTGATGCTGTCTTCCTCAAGGACTGCCTGAAGGAATAGGGCATTTTTCCACCTTTTTGACCCTTCCTGAAAAGTGTGGGGGACAAGGAGGAGAGAATAGCTGTTAGTCAAGCAAATCCTTCCACAGTCTGTAGATGGAGAGAAGGGAATAGAGTGATTTCCAGGGTGCAGCTTTCTAGCTGTTCAATGTTCTTGCAGCCTTCTCTTGCGTGCCTCTGCCCAGCCGCTGTTTGGAAAAGGATGTTGGATATAGAAGGACTGCTGGATTAACCCAGTATGATTTTTTTAGGGTCACTGGAGCCCTTTTGTGAGGAAGATGGTTAAGAGTTTTGTTGAATCAGGGCCCTCGCTGGGAAAAAAACCCACAGTAAAAGGGTGTGAGAATTAGGCAAAAATGAAAAACCCAAGCTATTTTAAAATTAAAAAAAGAAAGGGCTTTCAGCAATCTGTCTTGAATGTATTAGTATCAAGCCATTTATCCTCATGTTCTACACTGAGATAGTCACAAGCTACAAACACCCACATTGACCTGCACTTTTGGGACTCTCCTTCTAAATAAAGCTTATCATTCCTTGGCTAAATCATCAAAGAATCTACATCTGTCCGTGTGAGTAGCTCTTTCCTTCCAGCTCTTTCCTAGCTGAGCACAATTCAAGCTGAACTGTAGCAGTTAATCAAAGAGCAAATATGTCATGTGGCCAAAAATGGATTGACAGGCAGGACTTGTGTTAATTTACTGTAACCTTCCTTAAAAAGTTGTGTTGAGGAAGCAAAAAGCCACTATCATCCAGCTGGCCTTTGCCATAAAAATATTAGTCTTCCCCCAACTTGTACAAGTATATCAACCCAACTGCTCTCAGAAATGTCATCATCTAAAACAGGCAGCAACATGCTGCACATCAGAAACACTCCCAGCATGAAGAAGCTCTTCCTGAGGACACCAAGGGAATCAGGGGTTGAATATGCATCCATATGAGACACATTTAATAGGCATCTGTAGGGGTTCCTTGCAGTACCACCTTATTCTCACATAGTTGGTTAATTAAATAGTTCTCAAATAATTCCAATAATTATTTTCCCCCAAGCCAGATAAGGTATTTTAAAATTAACAAGTCAGAAAGAAGGCTGACTCAGAAGAGGACCACACTTTCCAGCTAAAGAAATTAATGGGGGCATTAAGATATTTGTTTTGAGCAGAAACTGCACTGTTTTGTTTGTTGTTTTGTTTTTTTCTTCTTTGGGTAGTGCCATACATGTGATATCATACAATCATAGAATTATGGAATGGTTTAGATTGAAGGGACCTTAAAGCCCACCCAGTGCCACCCTGCCATGGCAGGGACACCTTGCACTGTGCCAGGCTGCTCCCAGCCCCAGTGTCCAACCTGGCCTTGGGCACTGCCAGGGATCCAGGGGCAGCCACAGCTGCTCTGGGCACCCTGTGCCAGGGCCTGCCCACCCTGCCAGGGAGAAATTCCTAATTCCCAGTATCTGACCTGAACTTATTTTGAAGCCATTCCCCCCTGTCCTGTCACTGCCATTCCTGAGGAATTGTCCCTCTCTGGGTTCCCTGCATCCCCTCAGACCCTGGAAGGAGCTGTGAGCTCTCCTCACAACCTTCTCCTGTCCAGGCTGAGCAGCCCCAGCCCTCCCAGCCTGGCTCCACAGGGGAGGAGCTCCAGTCCCCTCAGCAACTTGGTGCCCCTCAAAGTCAAAGCTGATTTAATTGTTGAACAGCGTTTTCTCAGCTAAGATATAAATAGCAGCCACTATGAAAGTGGTATTATCTACTGTCTGAGAAATAGTTCAGTCCCAGGGTTTGGTTTTTTTTCTTTCCATGAATAAAAGCTCCAGAACTGTAGATACATTTTGATGCAAATACATTAATTTGTTGTGCTGTGAGTGGGCACACCTGAATGTTTTGGCTTCTCAGGCAGGTACAACGCACCACCTCCCATGGCTCAGGTGGAAGGCAGGTTCTGGATATGCACACCCTGCTGGATCCCTACCCTCTGGAGAATGTCTCCTGCACACAAAATGCAGACAGTGCTGCCAGCCATGCAGGGTGTCATCCCAAAGAACACAGTTCTGCTTAAAAGTCATAAAATATAGAGCTCTCAGGAACATCTTGACACAGAGGGCAATAGAGAGAGATCTTTTGATCCAGGATCAGCAGACCAGATTTAAAACTGTGTTAAAGTTTTATTAAAACATATCCATATTGGAATATATCAAATAGAATTCTCTATGACCTGCTTCATAAAAAACAGAATATTTGAAAATGTCATGGCTTGTTACTATTTCAAAGTTAGGAGAAGCTGTTCTACAAGTATCACTGTGCTGAACATTGTAATTGGGGCATTTATGTTTTGAATTTGGTTGGGTTTTTTCAGAAGAATGGCTTTTTTGGGGGTGTTTAGTTTGTTCTTTCATTTGTTCTTCTTTCAGAAATTTCTACTTTCCTTTTGGAAAAAATGAAATGTGAGGGGGAGGAGGTTATTCCTTCCCTCCAGAAGCTCCTGAGTATGTCTGTAGCAAAGGGATACAGATCCCATTGTGGATTTGGTAGTTGTGAGAAATCAGGATGCCACACAGGAGGTGAAAGGTTTTCTTGAGAACCAGAGGAGAATGCACAGAGCTTGCTTTTGTTCCTGGTCTTGGTGTGGAACAAAATGAAACCAGAAAAGGACAGACAGTCAAGCTCAGAGTGGACAGAGGAGTTTAGTGCATGAAGCCTTGGAATTCCTTTCGGCATCTGTGTTTTGTGTCACATTTTTATTAAAATAAAAAGCCAAAAGAGTGATTTCTTAAGTTGAAGACTCCAAAATTTGAGTCTTTTTTGTTGCAGAAATTCTTGAAGATCAAGGTAGACCACAGAGCTCTGCCCACTCTGGGTCATGGTCACGGGTGTATAAAAGTCAGGCTGGGTGATGGTCACAAAGGAAGTTTCTTCTGTAAAAATGTTATCTGGAAAATTAGGAGGATAACCTGTTTTTTTTTCCCTGAAAACAAGTTTTCACCCAAAGAAGGAACAGATCAGAATATTAATCAGTACATGTGGTCTATATGTGAATTTCAAGCAAGTGAAAATAGTTCCGGTGTTCCTCAGTCTGCACTTTTTATTCCAAGCAGCTACTTCTCCTTTTGGTCTCTCATTATTCTCATAGTTCTGGGATGCAGGGATTGAATTGAAAGATGTCAGCACTGGGGGAAAAAAGTTGTAAGTATGTGTCAGTTCGAAGTTCTCCAGGTGATTGCTGACTTTCATTTGTAAAATGATTGCGTATTCTTTTCTCATGCAGTCTGAGGAGAGCAGAAATGCCTCTTTTGAAGGCTGTTCTTGGTGCAGGATGGAAACGCCTGTCTCAGAAGCGACCTTACATAAAACTCTTACACACAGCTCCAGCAAAGACAGACAGTCATGAACTTCCACAGGTGCTTCCACCTGCCTAAGTCCTTCCTTCTTATCCAGAAGAAAAAAAACCCAAACAAATAAAATGACAAACCTGCACTGGGATTTCAGCATTAAATTGGAAATTTAATGGAAATAAATGTGTCTTTTTCTCTGCATTTTCTGTCCTTAGTAAAGAGGGAGATGTGTGCCGCTGAAAAATTACGGTTAGAACTTGAACTTTGTGATTTTACCTGGGCAGCCTTAATATAACTTCCATGTGTTTTAATTTATTTTTGGAACAAAGTAAGATGCTAAAAACACATAAATAAGCAGATGGGAACAAGCTAATATTAGTTTATCATTAAATAAAATAAACTTACAAGAACGGTAAGGGCACAATATCTCTTCTCAGGAAAGCACATTAACCCTTCCCTTTTGTAGCCCAGCTATGCTTGTGTGTGCATGTACATACTGTAAAGCATTAAAAAAAAAAAATCTTGTTTTGAGAGCTATTTTATTCCTAGAGCTGGTCATGACAGCCATGGATGGAGGACTGTGAGAATAAATAAAGGTATCCAAGGTGCATGTAATTTATCAGAGTGTGGCACACAATGGGAAATATTGC
This sequence comes from Pyrgilauda ruficollis, assembly GCF_017590135.1. Taxonomy (NCBI): domain Eukaryota; kingdom Metazoa; phylum Chordata; class Aves; order Passeriformes; family Passeridae; genus Pyrgilauda; species Pyrgilauda ruficollis. The sequence continues at coordinate 165,699 of NW_024524267.1, forward strand.
AACTGCCTGGGTTAGTGCATTAGTGTAAAGATGGAATAATTTAAAGAGTTAAATTCATCTAAACATTTTGTATCCTGTTTGTTCTGACATAATTATTATGTTAATTTTGGTGTGCTTTGCATATTAAGTGGAGTACATCCTAAGATACTAATGACCAGTGTGTCAGCTTTTTATTAAACAGGAAATAAACACGCTGCAGCAGCTAATTAGTTTGTTATTCATATCAAAGAAAATGAGACTGTTCCTCTGCTTTCTAATTGAATGTATTTGCACTATTTGACAAATTGCCGTTTCTTGAATCAAGCAAGTGGGGGAAACAGAGAGGGTGCAGCTCCATTGGAAAGACTTGTGGTTGGAATATATTGTACAAATATGCAGCAGTAATAATCACTAAATAATGAGGCATCAATACCTTGCTGATACTTGGAGATGTTGGCCAGCTCAGAAGCCTTTCCATGTACTTTACGCTCTGCTCCTAAATCCTTCCATGCTCCAGTTAATGGTGTTCTAATCTGATGGATGTGTTCCTAGTAATGAAGTCTTTGGGGACACACTTTACCCTTGTCCCCTGCTGTTGCCCTGGGATCACCAATCAACCCCTCACACACCTGAGGAAGTTCTAAACTATTGTCTTTTGAGCTTTGATATCTTGCAGTCCAAAATCCATTTACTGTCCCTAGATAGTGAAAGCTCATAAATACCACATTTAGTTATTGATGACATCATTATGCTGGGTGAAGTGAGAGACTGAATCACTTCTTTATGTCAGATATTGCACAAAAGTTGAGGAAGTGCCCAAGGCCAGGTGGGATGGAGCCTGGGGCAACCTGCTCTAGTGGAAGGTGTCTCTGCCACTGGCAGGGGGTGGAATTAAATGGTCTTTAAGGTCTCTTCTGATGGAGAAGGAAGACTTGCACA